>NC_140967.1:29930157-29945157 GCF_056783735.1 Eptatretus burgeri | reverse complement strand
ACATGTCACTCATACCCCAAAGTAACTAAAAATAACTCACAGCTTCGAAAAGCTGTGAAAAGATGAATTCGAAAAGAAGCTTCGAAAAGAAGCCAAAAATACTTGGAAAAGTACTTGAGAGAAAGGGTTGTGCATCTGCACCACAAAAGATTTGGAGAACTTTCTGATCAACTTGTCCAATCCAAAAAGTTGATATCTTGCAGCCCGTACTGCAAAAACTCCCGACGATGTGGACCTATGCAAGGCCTGTGGATGGGCCATGGTCGGATGTGTTTTGCACGAACTCCCCAATCATCCCTGTCAATGAGTTGACTTTAACCCTCGCGAGATAATATGTAAACATAGCAGGTTTGGTGATTTATTTAAAGGGCATTTGGAAAATGCAACTTTTGAAATGATGTAATCTTCCCCAGAGTGCTCGGTGTGCATGCGCAGAAATCACGAGCAACCACGGTGTTCGGGGCACCATAAGTATATCCTATGTGCGAGATAAGCATTGTTACCTAAAATGGCTTACAAAGCTTCTAAAAGAAGTCGAATGTACTTTGAAAAGTATCTGAGATAACGGGCTATCCCTCTCTGTACAACGAAAGACTTGAAAAACTTGCTCAGCTCACTGAACGGGCAGCTGCCAATACTGCAAACTCCCTACCATGGTGGGTCAGCCGGTGCAAGGCCCGAGTGGATGGACGTGTGCTACACAAACCACCCAATGGATCGCTATCAGTGAATGGACTTTGAACCTTGTTGGAGTGCCTCGTGTGAACATAGCAGGCTTATTCATTTATTAAATGGATGTTTGCAATTGGAAAGACGATGTTGTGCATCATTACCAAGTAACAGTAGCCAACTCTTCGGCAAAGGACATCTTTGTGACATGAAAATACACAAAGCTTGTGCCAGCTATATTTACGTGGTAGCTGCATGTATCAGGGAGGCTTCCCTGAGGAAGAAACTGTATCTGGTTTGGGTGCTTCCGAACACTGATGAAAAGGACATATCTAGGGCTTGTGAATACATATTTTTGTTTGGTTCCGGGCCACAAGAGAAAGTATACTAGATTTTTGCATCTCTCAGTAAAAGGAGAATGTGTGTGTGTGTGTGTGTGTGTGTGTGTGTGTGTGTGTGTGTGTGTGTGTGTGTGTGTGTGTGTGTGTGTGTGTGTGTGTGTGTGTGTGTGTGTGTGTGTGTGTGTGTGTGTGTGTGTGTGTGTGTGTGTTAACCACCAACCACCACCACCACTTACTTGTACTAACAAGAAATGGCACAAGTTCGAGACCTCTCATCTGTGGATATTTCTCATATTTCCATGAGTCCAGGTCGCATTCAGGAACAGAACAATTATGGATAATCATTACCTCTGCCAACAATATGGAGCCATTTTGAAAGCCAAAAAGATATTTACTTCGATTTTCGATGCACAGAACCTCCAATGAGGTGGTTGCCTGCGATGCGTTCATCAGTTGGAAAGGATGGTAGCTGAGCCAGACCCTTGATGAACCACCATATTTGTATCCTCCTAATGAGGGGTTTTTCGCACCAATTTCCAACGTTCGCAGCTTTACTCATGCCGTGGTATCGTTCCCAAGACTAGACCACACACCAGACTGACACTTCAGTCATAGAAGAACAGGATCTATTAAAGCAAAAGGGTGGGACGAACAATAAGCGAACTCAAGGAACGATTGAGAGAATTCTCATATAAAACTAATATTCCCCCACACCCGTGATACTCTCGATGGCTTATGCAATATATTCAACCCATGCACAAGCCCATGTGCAAGAGACAGCAAGAGGGAAGACAATATTTAAAAAGAATCTGTCTATGCATGCAGTTTGGTGGTGCATGCTGGTAATGGCCATGGCTGGAGTGGCGAGCCTCCTTTGGTGGGATACTGGCTTGCAAGTCATCGTGGTGTGGCTTCTGTACACAGGCTGGTTCCACTGCATGGTGTCTCGGGTGATACATCCTGGCTCTTGTAGCACATGCAAAAATCAGGAGCATTGCAGATAAAAAGACAGGGCCAGAATGAGAGACGTGTTCAGCACACCAGTGTCCGCAGTGAGATGCACCTTGGTGCATGATTCATGACCACCTTTACCGAAACGGAGGTGGATACGAAACAGAGGTCGTCATACTTCACATATTTCGAGATATATATATATATATATATATATATATATATATATATATATATATATATATATATATATATATATATATATATATATATATATATATATATATATACATATATACTTTTTTTTCTCATTGCTTGTATTTACATATTATAGATATTGAAAAAGTGACAAAACATTTGTATATAGGACTATAATGAATACCTCCTTCATAGAACTTATGGAACACCCTTTATGTATGTCTTTGTGAAGGGTAAAGCCAAAGACTTCCATGAAGAGAGGTTCCTGGAAGGCAGTGAGAGTGAGAGTGTGTGCTAACAAGACAATAGGGAGAACTCACTCAATGTACTTTGCCTAATGAACCCAAAGAACACAACTTGCCATCATGTGTCCTTTGAAGTAAAAATACCTTTTTTATGAAAACTGGGGTTGGTAATGCAAAAGAGATTATATAAGTGAAGTCTCAGGTTGTGCTGTATCGATTTACAATGTACATTCGTGCATGTTTGCTTATTGCATTCAAATGCATGCTTTGTGGATGACGTTTATGAAACACAAGGAATACATGAAGCATGCTCAGGAATGCAATAAAATGCAATAAATGTATTTTGGAGATGACAAATGCTTCAACTGCAGATTCAGATTCACGTCGTAAGAAGTTGTATTTTCGGTGTATATTTGCATCTCGTTGAGGGATTTCCAGGATCGACGATCCCCATCAAACTTGGCAGAACGAGAGCAATTTCACCATCTCACTGTGCAAAGCTGGTCGAGACCCATCCAAAAAAGACTCTGAGCAGTCATTGTTGCAAAAGGTGCTTCTATTCCACTAAGTATTGACCTAAAAGGGCCTGAATAATTTTGCAACCAGTCAATTTTGATTTGTAAATGATGTTTTTTCCAGGTATTCCTGACATGTAACCTCCTTCAACTACAACAGTGTAGTTTGATCTCATTGGTTATGAATAAAAAAGTTCCTTTGGAAGAATTGTTTCTCCATAATTTGTAATTCATCGAAATGTGGCATTGTTGGGAGGGGGTGAATACTTTTGCAGGTCACTGTATCTACGACGTCATAATATGAGATCGTATATTTGAACTTCAATACAGAAGGAGGCCATGAGGTCCATAAAGCTGGCAAAATGGTTGCCACTCTATGGTTATTTTTCTGTACTTTATTCTTTACTAGCAAATACCATCTGTCGTTTTGCTGATGGGAATACTGAGAGGGGGGAAAAAGAGGGGGGGGAGGGAGAGGGGTGGGGGAAGGGAAGGCAGATGTGTGGTGGAGCATTATTTATGATTCATACTGTCTGGTCAAAATGCTTCTGCAAAGTATGACAGTGAAGATGGAAACAAAATAATGTCTGAAATCCATTTTCTACTGGTCATACTCTCAATACCACGCAGAGACAAACACCACCTGGACTCATCTGGAGCCAACCCATCCAGAGACAAACACTCCCGTCAGGACACATTCGGAGACGAACACTGCCCGGATGCATCCTGGGCCAAGCTGTCTGGAGACAAACACTGCTCAGACACGTCCAGAGACAAACTCCTGTCCAGACATGTGCGGAGACAAACTCCGCCAAGATGCGTCCAGAGACAAACACCACCCGGACGTGTCTGGAGAAAACACAGCCTGGATGTGTCTGGAGACAAACACTGCCCAGACGTGTTCGGAGACAAACACCACCTGGACATGTCCAGGGGAAAATTCCCGTCCGGACAAAAACACCGTCAAGACAAAAACACTGTCAAGACAAAAACACCGTCAAGACAAAAACACCGTCAAGACAAAAACACCACACCGGCCAGATGCGTTCTGAGATAAACACCGCTCAGACACGTCCGGAGACAAACTCCCATCCAGACATAAACACCACCCGGACACATACGGAGACAAACTCCCATCTGAACACGTCCAGAGATAAATGCCATCCGGACAGGTCTGGAGACAAACCCTGCCAAGACATGCCCAGAATCAAACACCGTCCAGACATAACCATTGTCCGGATACATCCAGAGACAGAGAGGGAGAGAGAGGGGAGGGGAGAGTGAGAGAGGTGTGGGATGAGGGTGCTGCGCCTGTATTGGGAGGGGGTAGAGCAAGGATGGGACAAAGAGAGAGAAAGAGGAATGGGGGTAGGGGAGTTAGCAGAGAATATGTTGTTTTATTTTTAAAAAAGAGAACACACACACACACACACGCATTAGTGCTTGGCTGATATCGGTAATTTTTTCAGGAATCAGCAGGTTGGAGTCAGTGTGATTACCGACTACAGTACGTACTGTATACAACTCAAAAACCTTGAGTAGCTTTCACCGAAAAAAAAAAAAACGTTACATTTATAAAGACGTTTCAGGGAGATGTTCACAAAGATGAATCTTTATAAACAGCTGTGCGACAACTGGGAAAAAAATTTGAGTTAATTTAGAAAACACGTAAATATGGTAAATGGCTCGGAAATCCAGTGTTATCAGATATATTTTGCTTTGAAACTCACAAAGAGAAACATATAACCTCTGTAAAGCAAACCGGATAACCAAACACTTAAGAAACATTCGCGAGGACAAAGGAAAACCTGATAAGACCTCCATTAGATACAAGATGGAACTTTGCCACCATGGTACCCATAACAGGCATGGCATGCCCACACAGATCTAAATCTACCCATATGTACCATCTCCATGTGCACTGTATACGTACCTCTACCTTGTAGTAACCGTCGACTGTGGATTCCATTCAGGACATGAATTGTACCGCTATTGACTGGAGGGCGCTGGTAAGTGGCTTAAGCACTCAAGCAAGCACTCCAACGGAACGCCTGGCTTGGCAAGCGATTACCAATTGCCTTCGCCAAAACTATGCATCCGGAAATGCCCAAGTAATGCCCTAATTAGACAAATGAACACTTTTTTCAGGAGTCGTTACTGCTACTGAGTTAGATTCTGGAGCTCAAATTTTGTAATTCTGCTGAGTTTAAGAGATTTTCGTGGTTATGCATGGGCGGAAATGAAATAAAGCCAATAACACTGGTGTCTCCAGGCATTTATAAGCATTGCAATATACCCAGCAATTCGAGCTATGATGAGCAGGCATTTGATAATATGAATGAGGAAAGTGAAAACAACTTTATCGTTAAGAAAATGTTGTGGCCTGTTCCAAGTCAATGTAGGGTTGAGCAGGCCAAAAAACATGGCAGCTTCAAACCTCAGTAAGGTTACCTGGGATACGCCTTAAGACCCAGAGAGCAAGGTGGCCAAGGATTGCCTGATAAAGGATATAATTAAATAAGGCCGTTAATTATCTTCAAAAGGGGTGTTTAAATTAACCCAAACACCCAATTTGGCGGCGCTGAAACTATGCACCCGGAAATGTTCTGTCTGCAATGTGTCCCCCCCCCCCCCATATTTCCACAGGGTGCTCAAGGTCAGCCAGCAACCAACTCGCTTATGGTAAAACCACCAAAATCAAGAATCACTGCTCACCTTCACTCATTCATTCCTCTTTCTAACCGCCTTTGGAACAAACTCCCCCACTCTCTTCAATCCCACTCTTCCCTCCAGGTCTTCAAAACAGCTGTTCACCACCATCTCTTATCTTCCCCCATCCAAAACCATGATCTTTTCTATCCCCGCTAATCCACCCCAAACCCACCTCCTTCAAATTCCCTATTTTCCCTACTGAAAGTCCCTGTCATGTAAGGACCTGAAAGCCCCTGTCATGTCCATCTTGTTTACCTTGTGTACTCCACCCCATCCCTCTCCCTTCCACGGATCTCCTCATGTCTGTTTCCTTCCCTCTCCCACACCTCTTGTCTCCTGCTCCCCTTGTTGTACGTTCTGTGTGTTAGCTCTCATACGAGCCTCGACATTGTATACAAAAAAAAAAATTCACTCATGCACTTCCTTGGTGTTCCCTGAATAGGTTTGTAAAGTTTCAGACTGTGAGATTTAATAGCTTTGGAGTTATGGAGGAGACACACATACACACAACAACATGTATTAGTATAGATAAATTCTGAACATCAAGCAAAGAACAAGCATGTAACATTTTTAAAGTCTTTGGTATGGCTTGTCATAACAAAACATAACACGTTTGAATCAACAACCTCACAAACTCAGAGCAGATGCTTTAACCATTACTCCACCAAGTCTGATAAATGGATTCCCCATAATGCAGACTAAATTGGAAGGGATCTAAATACAGAATTGCAAGGGATCTACAGTTTTGCACAACTTTGCCAGGAGACAAATAGTTTGGCTTTTTTCAGGAGACAGATAGTTGGGCCTTCGCTTTGGTCACCTTACATATTTGCAACTTTATTGTACTTGATGAGGTTCAAAGTAGAGCTTACAAGGAGGGAGAAAAGTCGGTAAGCTTAAAAGCCTTTACTGAAGATTGTGGAGATAATGAAAATACAGCCGGAAAAGAAGATTGTACATGATTAACGACAAAGCATATGGAAGGTCAGGAGCAGGTATGCTAAGCTCCAGGAGATTATGGTGAGATTTTCTTTTGAATGGGGGCTTAGGTTATGATGAGAAAGATTGTGAGACTTAAGCTTTGCATGCAGAAGCCGAGCACTCCATGTTGATGTAAGCTGTATCCATGCCAGCATGTGTATGAGAAAGAAGGGTTGAAGTCAAAGTTGACAAGCACACATAAGTTTTCTGATCTTGTGATGAGTTTCCTGAGAGTCGGTCACATAATGGTTGTAGTGTCCTCTCTGAGTCTGGGAAGTCAGCGGGTTTCGATTATGACTCTGGTTGAGTGATACCAAATACATTTTTTAAAAGATGTGTGCTGCTTCCTCACTTGATGCTCAGCATTTGGAGGATAAAACACCAATAAGCCCATGGAAATCTCTAGTTAACTGCCCCGCTGACTGCAAAGAGAAAAACGATGTCAGAAAGATGGTGTTGCTGACCCAGAGTGCCCCAGGAAGTTACCACACTTCTCCAAAAGTGGGTGGCTGTATTTATCTGAAGTCAAGCCAGTGTTCTCTCATGTATTTGTCTGCATGTGGCGCAATTCATGTTGCAGCTACACCACATGCCTGAGACCACATTAAAAAAAATAGGACCACTGGACCTGTAGCTTATCCGGGCCCTGGCCTAATGTTGTCACTCAAATTTGGTAGCATTCTGCCTGGTGGGTCTGAAGAGGAAGGTTTTTGAAGGAATTCATGTGATTTTCCGCAAACATTTACTAAGTCCGCCATTTTGATACGCTTTCCGTCAGGTGATCGGCATGACCTCCACAATTTAATATCATGACCCTGTCATAATGTGCTAACCCAAATTTGGTAGCATTCTGACTGGTGGGTCTGGAGAAGAAGATTTTTTTGAAGAAATCCGACTTGGTAAATTTTGAAGAAATTTACTAAATTGGCCATTTTGAACTACTTCAAGTCATGTGACCGGAACAAGCTTTAAAAATTTCTGTTACCAGTCAGGAGAGGAATGTTGCTGTCAAATTTCAGCTGGATCGGCCCAGCGGTTTGGCAGAAGTCGTCAAAAAAGGAGACGGACGGACGGTCAGATCGTGTGTGATGACAATACCTTATCTTGAATTTAAATTCCAGACTCCCGGTGCAGTTTGAGAAATATTACTTCCGGTGCAGTTTGAGAAGCTCTTTCTCAACAGGGTTCACTCCATACCTGGCGCATTGCTTTCAATGGTGTTACGGATCAATAAGATACACCACATAATTGAAAATGTTGTTTGAAATGTGGTGTGGTCACTGAAATTAAATAAATATTGTGGTTACTGTGGTGAAAGGCACTCTTGCAGCTGTAGCCTGTCAGGCAGTGTACAGGAATGTCAATGTTACTGATAAAAAGGAGTAGGTGTGGCCTAATGTCTAGTCTAGTGGCTTGACCAAAATCACTTGATAAAAGTCTGTATTTATGTTGTGCCGGGGTGCACGAAACTTTTCCAGTGCGATGTTGCCTCCACAAGAACATCATCATATGAGAAGGCTTTGATCAGAGCGTTTGGGAATGAAAACAGCTTGGCACTTCAATGCCAGGCGAGCGGGAACGGTCTCATTGACCTTGTGCCACACGACCATAAAATAGCCAACCGAGTGTCAAAAATTAGGAGAATAACACGATGTGATCTGTGAGAGGAGGAACAGTTGTGGCACATCCTATGGCCGAGTTCATAGTGCCACTTGCTAACCACGACTGGTTTAGCAACTCCCAAAGCCATGACTCAAGAAGCAGCTGCACATATGTGGATGCTGGTCGATCATATCTGCTGGCCAGTTGGGTTCTCAATGAACCTACTGCCTTGCTGGAGTCTTGGAGATGACATCCAAGCAAGTAATTTCTCTGTGGTCATACCAAAAAGGCAAATGGCCAGTTCTCCTTCTTACTCCATAGCACTATCAGTCTGCAGTGTGGTCGTTATAGGCAAGTCATGGACTCAGATTAATCTGCTTGCTTCGCTGATACAAAGATCACCCTCTGGGAACTTGCAACATGACTGGCCAGTCGGACGTCAATCCGTGTGCACTCAAGGGGAAAGCCTGCTTCAAATGTCACCACACCCAACTTTGACATCAATTTGTATCCTGCTGGAGTTTTATTATGAACTGAGCACATGAGATAAGTTGCTGACTTGAAAGTCATGAGTTAATTCAAAACTGCATTGAAACCTGTCATGTGTGTGCAACTTTGGGGAGTTTTAAAAGCATTGAGGGTTTCTTTTAAAATCATTGTTATGAGATGCTACTAGATAGTATTAGTGTTTGAAAGGGAGACAGTCGGGATTAATTAATTACTTCTTAAATATCCCTCTGTTTTATGTCATAAGTTGATTTCACCTGTTAAACACTTGAGGGGACGAACATATTATTGCCCGTGAGGCTGCCGTGCTAACCCTCCGGGTGATTGGTGCACTTGCATCAGTGATCGGAGGAAATGCATAAGACTGGGTACATTCAAGTGGAAGCTGGCTTTTAATGCTGACTACATCCCCATTGTCCTTGTGGAAGTAACCTTCACTCATCATCAAATGATCTTCTTAAGACTTTACTAATAGTGGTTGCGCTCTATATCGAAAAGTGCTATTCTCTTGGAGCGTCCAGGCTGCAGCCCAAAACATCAGAATATTCAAGTAACCGACGGATTATACTCACATAAGGTAATCTTCATTGGGTTAGACTGTCTATCCAGCAAAACCATCTGATACATTGGTCCACCACATTTCACCATTTTCAATGACTTGGCATTGCCTATCATAGGAAGATCACATGTTTAAGCTGGCCTCCAAAATTATTAAATTCCATATATAAAGTATCTCTATTAATATTACGAACCATAGTGTCTGTGTTTGCATTTGCCTGTCTCCCGTTTATGGTGGATGCTTCCCATGCTGCATTTTAAAAGCTGCGCACACAAGGCAAAGGTCATCATTCACTTTTGAAATTGACGGGAGAACAGGCCTGAATAATGTGGATGCCAAATTTTATTTCAGAAGCAGGATATTTTGCCAAATTTTTCGACAAACCCAAACTTTCCCACCAAATGTTGCACCACCATTTAACGGTGGGCAGTATAAGTAGCTCAGAGCTTTGGCTTCGAGTGAAACCAATGGTACAACACAATTCATTCATTCATTGGGACCATACTCTGTGCAGAGTATTGGTGCAGCCTTAGCAGTCTCCTGGACTATTAGGCACAATCCTGGATGGGTCGCCACTCCGACGCAGGATACTCAAATGGCTCAATCGTCCCAGCAAGCTGGTACTCTATTTGCCGACCTCAGAAGGATGACAGGCTGAGTCAACCCCACCTGGTATTAATTCAACAGCAAGCAGGATTTGAACTCAGGACTCTCGGATAACCAAGCCCACCACCCTAACCATTAATCCAACACCAGGAATGCAACACAATTAACCATTTTAAAGTCCACTAACTAATTTAAATTAACTTAACGTTTTGCCATCACTGGGGATGGATACTTTTGCTTGTACGTAATTTCATATTTGTGATAATCCGCCTCTTAATCACACTGTCCTCCAAACGTCTCACTTACTGCGTTACTACAACAAAGATGGTTTAGGCTGTGGATTGGGGTGAACTGCTGGTAAAGAAACACTTTTATGATAAAGGGTGGTGTCATAAACTGTTTCAAGTCAGGCAAAAGAGGATATGAATCAATTCAAGTCACTAAACTTCATCTCCCTCGTTCAGCACATCCTTGCTTATATTACAGATGCTGGAAAATTGTCAATAGCTTTGAAAAAGGTTATTATCAGCAAAGCTGCAAAAAAGATTACCAGCCTTTAACATAGTGGCACAAATGATTGTTGATCGTTGGACACATGCCATATCGGATTCAAACAGATGCATTCTTTGATGTTTTTTGAAATCAATGCTTTCCCCTTTGAAACGTATGACAGTTGATCAGCAAATTCGTGGCTTAACACAAAAATTAATGAAATTAAGTAATCAATTCATTGGGTCAATTTAAAAATGTCTCGTGATTCCTGGGATCTCAGGCTTAAATCCCATACCGCATGGTGATTGTATGCCATGTCTTCCATCATGACTGTCCCACATGATCATGCAGACATAGAGAAATTTCCTTTGAGCTGTCTATTCCAGACCTAACTATAACTTGTCAGATTGGTGCTTTGCAGGCAAAGTGTTGCATCATGATGTTTGCGTTCCATAGATGGACGTTAATCTGGGTATCCCTTACTGCTAGCATTACTTGGTGGATATTAAAGGCCCCTTGGTGTCTTTTGGGAAGAATAGGTAAGGTATCACCAGTAACCTGAACCTATGTTGCTTTGAAACAAGTGCTTTGATCTCCTTGGAAATTCCTTGACACAATGATACACTGCTTATTATCTCAGAGTGTGGATGCTGCGTATGATGCAGCTCCTACGCAATAGAAACAAATTCATGCTCTAAGGTGTTCAGATGTCATGTTTGAACGGCCATCGTCGGCAATGAATGGAAAACCATACATATGCTATAGTGACTACATTTGATTTGATTTGATGTACCATACTCTTCAGAGAGAGTTGGTGCTGCTGTGAAGCAGTAGCTAAACAATGGTTCAAGACAGCCGTTCACCACCATCTCAGATCATCCACCATCCACAAAATCATGACATGTTCTACCCACATTAACTCCCCTCAAACTACCAAGCCAACCTATTTCCAAATTTCAGTTTTTAATGTGGGGGGGGGGGCTGAAAAGTGTGGGGTCCAGTACACACCCCTGACATTTCCAGTTGTCACTGGAGTTCAAGTCAGTGATGGAATCATCACATCTCACAGCACTCTCAGTACCAGAGTTCAGGCATCAGATTGATCAGTTTTGGTGGCACCCCACGAAGGCCAAGAATCCTCAAGAGGGCATCCCGATTCACTGAATGGAATGCTTTGCAGACATCATCATAGTCTGCAAGCAGCTCCTGTCGAAACACTCATCTGCATTCGGTGAGGACCCGAAGAGCAAGGATACGGTCAATCGTTGACCTCTTTGGTGTAAAGGCTGACTGCTCTAGGCGCTGGTACTCAAACAGATGGTGGCACAACCTCTACTTGATCTATCAAATAATTCCTGATACGAATTATCCGAGCTGTCAAATAATAATACAAATACCCTGATCACGAATTCTCCGAGCAAAGACCTTGCCCAGCTCTGAGAGCAGCATCACCCCCTCAGTAGTTGTTGCAGTCCTGGCGATCACAATTCCCTTTCCAGAGAGGGACAACAGGGCCCCTCTTCCAGTCAGTTAGGATGATGCCTGTGTTCCCAACAGAGCAGAAAACTGCATGTAACGACACGAGTACAGCATTCCCACCAGCCTTGAGAAGTTCGGCATGGATGCCACAGATCGCAGGAGCTTTACCCCGTTTCAACCGGTTCACCACAGCCCGTGTTTCCAGAAACGAAGGTGGATCACAGTTGATTTGAGGGTCAGCAATAAGGATTGTAACACCCCTGACATCCACCTCAACAGCTGGTTGGTCAGCCTGGTACAGCTGCGCAAAGTAACTGGCCCAGCGGACCTTCACCTCAGACTCCTCTGTCAAGAACCCACCATCCTCCGCTCTCACTGCAGTACACCGAGGGATGGGCTTGGAGGAATGCAATGCACAAATTCCCCTGTTAGCAGGAACACTGAGGGATGGGCTTGGAGGAATGCAATGCACAAATTCCCCTGTTAGCAGGATGAGAATCACTTGACCTCAGGTGATGCTCTGCTCCCTCATAGATGCCATGCACATAGGCCTCCTTGTCCACCCTTAGCGCACGTACAGTTTTATGCCTCAACTTCTTGAACAGCTCAGCTCTGCCATTAAGCCTGGCCCTGTAACTCTGGTCAATGATATCCAGTGTCTCTTGTGAGACAAAATTCTTCTTTGCCCTCTGGTGAGTTCCAAGACATCCACCGGCAACATCAAGGATAGGAGCCTTGAAGGCACTCCACAACTCTTCAGGATTCCCCAAAGCACCCAGACCCCCCAAATCCCCACTTAGCCTGTTCACAAACTCATCAGCTACCCTCTCATCCTTGAGCTTCCCAACATCCAGCTTAGGCTGGGATGGTACCATTCTCCCAGATTTAAACTGTAACTTCAGAGTTGCTACAACAAGCTTGTGATCGGTATTGAGGAACTGAGCCCTCTGGTCGACCCTGCCGTTATGGATCATCCTCCATTGACCATCACTGAGCACATGATCAATCTCCTTTGCCACACCACCACCGTTTGAACACCAAGACCAGCAATGAGCCTGTGGGCACTGAAACCATGAACCAGCCACCCTAAGTCCACGACTTCTTGTAAAGTCAAGGAACTTAGTGCTATTCCAGTTCACAGTTTCAGACCCATGGGCACCAATACATGTCTCATAACCATCCCTATCAGTTCCAGTCAATGCATTGAAATCCCCAAGACTAGAAGAGTATCTCGCCTGGGGCACTAATCAACTACAGACTCGAGTGCGGCATAGAATGCGTCCTTCACAGTGAGATCACTCACCTCAGTCGGAGCATACACAGAGACCAGGAAAACAACACCATGGAGTGGTGAATCCTTAATCTCATCATACGCTCATTGACTGGTGTTACCTCAATTATCATGGGAGTCAGCTTATTGGACACAGCTACAGCAATTCCTTGGGCATGGTAACCATCAGAGCGACTAGACCAATAGTAGGTGTAATAACCCACCATTACCTCTCCATTATTCAGTCTCTGAACCTCAAAGAGTGATGGAATTGGAATCAATGTTCAAATGCTGGAACTCAGATGATGACAGAGACAAGTGATCATCTTAGGGATAGGACATTTCAGGCACACACCCAAAGGGACTGCCTCAGGTTAACCCAAGAAGTCTGCCATCTGGTCGATGACACCTCAACTTCACTTCACCACATACCACCGCAATCTGACCCAGGAAATTTACCCTGTGCTTTTCCTCCTATCAAGGAATGGAGATTCCGGAGGCTTTGCCCCAATACAGTCATCCATTAAGCTGCCCCACGAAGGGCAACAGAAGAGGAGGTACTCCCACAGTGTGGGTTTTCGGGTTTCTTTGCGTTTGTGGGTTTTGCAGAATGCAGTCTTTTCGGTGGCTGGAGTTCAAATCCTGCCACCAACCTAAAAAATAACCCAACTACAGGAGGACGACCACAGTCACATTTGAGCACTAGATATTCGATGGCCGTTGGTTCACAAGGAGCTCTTCCGCCCTTTGACAGGTTTTGTTTTTAATCCTGCTGGGTGTCCGTATCATACACCCGATATATGAAGTTTCATATTTTTCGGATAAGGATTTTGATTCAACCAATAATGGCTGGAATACCACTTCACCAATGACATCATCACCATCACCTAATATACCCATGGGGAGTTGATGGTTTATGCCAAGTTTCAAATTTTTTCTGTTGACCTGTTTCGGACATGTCCAATTTTTTTCCCTTTTATCCAATATGGCTGCCATACCATGTGACCTATGATGCCAGAGTAAAATATTCTCCATGGGGGGGGGGGTGGGGGTCTCTAATATGTTCAAAGTTTCGCACCAATCAGACAAGCGGTTACAGAGAAAAAGAAAATTAAAAATGAAAATATATGGATGTTGACACACGCACCCAGACAGACATAGGGGTTACAATAGTCTTGCAACCCCTTTGGGGTGAGACTAATAATAATACAAATTCCCTGATGAAAATTTTTGATGCAGGAGGTGGCCATTTGGCCCATCAAGACTGAGCAATGGTTGTTTATTTGTGTGCTATCCTTGATAAATGCTGGGCCTCAAGCATGTAAGCAGCAAGTCCCATTTTTAAAGCCTTTAGGTATGAGTTGGTGAGGGTTTGAACCACTGACCTCCCAGACTCAGAGCAGACATGCTCACGATCATGCCACCAAGTTTGGTTTTAAACTAAGAAATATATACATACTGTATTTAAAAAAAAAATCTGCTGAAATACGTTCTGTTAATTTCATTTCATATTTCAACTCCTCGTATTCATTGTCATTGGAAAATAAAAGAGAGAAAAACACTGAGAGAGAATGAAAATTTAATTATTTATGCTTTACAAGTAATCAAAAAGAAAAGCTGAAGTCACCAACACTGCACACTCACAGATCATGAGCTTTTATGAAACTGCACATTAACCTTGGTGCTATTGCAACGAATGTCTGCCTTATGAGCCAACTACGTGCCGCATAACCTTTACTTACTGCACTGATGCGATATGTTAAATATTTTTTCGTGCTTACTTTGCAATATGTGCCTGTTCTACCTGCCAAGGAAAGCTGGTCGCTTGAAAAAGCATGGAAGATGGATAAGGAAGAAGCAAAGAGACCAATTT
>NC_140967.1:29907657-29925157 GCF_056783735.1 Eptatretus burgeri | reverse complement strand
AGAGCATGAGAGGAGTCAATTTATTTATATAATCCCAGCCACCTGGGTTTAATTGATTAGGTGAGAGCTAATTGGTTATTCCCTCCATTCACAGGTGAGAGATGTGGGTGGGTCTTTCTTTATCATTTATGTATTGACTGCTTTCGACATGGGCTGTTTCACAATGAGGGTACCAAGTTTGTCTCACAACCACTAAAAATTCAAAGTCAATATTTTTATACTTTTATTTCTCGAAATCCAACATTGTTAATTACAATACTTAACTCCAAATTTTTGGAGCATCTGAATGAATATTTTGTATTAAAAATAGTACCCCAAGGATGTTAGGAGAGTATTTTTTAAACTACAACAGTCATTAATACAATTCAACTATAACCACAAAATAACAACACTATCAAACTTGAGTGGTTTCCATATGTTCCACAAGTATTATGCCATTAGGCCTTAGTTATTTTATAACTTGGTTTACACAGTTCTTCAGCTAAATTGTAGGGTCGGTAGGTCGAAATACAAATATAATTTCAATTTTTAGAAATTATATACTTTTATGATTTTTTTTAGGATGTTCCATGGAAAAGACAAGAGGAGGTCGGGGGAAAATAAATATAAATCCCAGACCAGGAGGATCGAAGAAAACATTGAAGATGGAAGACCATTCAAATGCAGGATGCCCGTGTTCACTGTATCATCTGATGTGAAAAACAATAAAGAAGGATTAAAACTTGTTTTTACAATATAGTCTGGCATGTTTTTCTTATAGAAACCTGTTGGGTCATCAAACAATACTGAGAAAATTACTGTCCAAGTCGTAGATGTGTGCATGCACACCAGTGCATAGTGCTGGATATGATTTTTAAAAAGGTGTCTACTCGGAGTCAACACGCTCAAAACGGTCAATCAGAGCCATAACCAGCTCTTACTTTTCAGCGGGCATCTGATCGTACCGTCTCCCCATCCCCATGAGCACATCAAAGGCTGATTTCTGGTCCGTTGAAGGCTGAATATCAGCATCTCACAGTGAAACTTTGACGTACTTGGCACCGAAATCTTTCAATACGAACAGCTGTGTACAACTTTCGATGGAAACAAAATCGGCACGATCGATAGTAGCCTGTGAATCATCCCTGCTGCTGCACTGAATTGATGCAATAGTTCGGCCAGAATATTCGTTGTCAAGATGTTGCGTGATTAAATCACCAATACAGTCTCTCAAATTTATACCACTGACATACTTCTTAACAATCACTTTCGCCCCAGAAACCACAGTCAATCTGAACCATGCTGGCCACTGCTCAGACGCCATGACCGAACACTACTGCGCAGTTCTACTGTGCAGTTTGGTTGAAGGTGACTCAGCATTTTGGCGTGTGCGCACGAAATTATATTTTGAAAATAAATGCCGACGTTTACATTTCGGGTTTTGAAACTTTTACACCTTCGGCGGAAAATGTATAAATATAAAAGGCTAAAAATGTGTTTTATATTTATATTTCATTTCAGCAAATATACCGTCGGCGGATCCGTAAACCAAGTTATAAAATAACTAAGGCCTTACTAGAATTATACAAATAATATTGTACAAAATTCAATAATTGTACAAAATTCAATGTCATTTCATGTGATTAATCTCCTGTTGAATGCCATTGAATTACTTTCTGGAGAGGACATTTTTGACATAGTCATTCAATCAGTGTTGTAACAAGATAAATTACATAAATGTAAATACCTTTTACGAGTAATGGATATTCATGACCATGTCAACCTTACAAAACATCAAAATTTATAGCCAGCAAGTAGTTTCCTTATAACTCATGGCAGTTTAGGTGTTTCCGGAGAGGACACATTTTTGTTGGAGGACACTCCGACACAGGATACCAGCAAGCTGGCACTCATTTTACCAACCTCAGAAGAATGACAGGCAGAGTCAACCCCATCTGCTATTAATTCAACAGCAAAGCAGGATTTGAACTCAGGACACTAGGATCCCAAACCCACCACTCAAGCCATTAAGCCAACACCAGGCATAATACTGATTTACCGACTGACTGACTGACTGATATTAAAGATCGGTACCTTCTGGGTGATGTAAAAAGTTGAAAATTTGCATGCTGATGGACATCGAAGCTGATACACCGTGAAAAATCACAGAACCATCGGAAAACATCCATAAACGAAAATGGAAAGAAATTAAACTAAAAAAATGAAAAAATATGTGAAAAAAATGCAGGTGAGCGACCCGAGACAATGGGGAAGCACGGTGATTTTGTGTGCCGTCAGACATCAAAGCCGATACAATGGGAAAAAAATCACAGAATCACAATAGGAGATCACAATCCTCTTATGGATTATCATCACATCTTTTGACATTTTACTTTTGTTGTGAGATTGTGATGGAACAACGTCAAAAGATGTCGTGATGCTTGTAGACATGTACCATGCCCTCTGCAAAGGGCTTGGTACTGTCCATGACTACAAATGGAATTGAAAATCCACATGGCACCAGTACAGGTGACATGCAAAACAAGGGGTAAATGAATAGTGGGGCAGATAACAGCAATTTTTGAGAGGAATCGTGAAAATGATGATACAAGCATCAAATTTGGCACATTTGTTCTCCAGGGCTCTCTGATCAAATATGCCTGATTGGCCATTTGAAAATCCAAATTTTGAAAAATTAAAAAAAAAAAAAAACTTCAAAAAAGTCAAGATCACGAATCAATGTTGGATGCTGGCTGAGATTGGTGAATGTTTCAGAAACATCATCAAAGACGTTCCAAGTCTGCCATGCAGTTTTCTTCCCTTTACCGTGGAAGGCAGACACGACGTCACATCCAGTAAACGCATGGAAGTATGGGATCCCTCTAGCTTTCTCAGGCCCTATTGCAGAAACTACCTCATGGACTGGAATCCATCGCGCTTTGGCTCCTTGGCAAAAGGCAATCCACATGTTCTCAAGACCTAGTTCCTGTAAGGATGGCAGTACAGATATTGCTATGACTAGTACGTCCGTGTCATTAGCCTTAATGATAATGGACTTGCTACCATCCGTCGTTGCATCCCTGGCGTGTACAAATATTCGAGTGTCAGTTTCTTCATGACAACATGGATACACAGCATCCAGTGACTTCCTTGTGTTGCTAATGGCATCTTCTCCTTTTGTGACAATGACTGTGCCTGTCGTCTGTGCTTCACACATCTTTTCCGCAAGGAAGTGAAACAGCTCAGTCTTGTTGCTGTCATCTCGAAGAAAGCTTCTCCAGTTACTTGGGGTCTTACTGGTTCCTGTCACTCTTCTTCTGATTCCTTGCCCCCTTTTCGACCTTGCCTCGGACTTCAGACTTGACTTCTTGTACACATCAAACACTACGTCCACCCTCTCGTACCTGGCACCATAGGATTCCACCTTTGGGATGATGTCTTCTTTAGCATAGTCATCAAATATCTTTGAAGTGCATGGAGGTAGGGCATTGATAAGTGCTGAGCCATCAATGATGACTGCATCTCCCCTTGGTTCTCTGTCTGGAATGTTCACTTGCGCTTCAAGAATTTCAGCCAGCTGTGACTTCAAATTTTTTTTAAGTTTTTTTTTTTTCTTCAAATTTTTCAAAATTTGGATTTTCAAATGGCCAATCGGGCAGATTTGATCAGAAGGCCCTGCAGAACAGAAATGCCAAATTTGATGCTTGTATCATAATTTGCACGATTTTCTACTATCTACTACACGAGAAGCAATACAACAAAACAAGGGGATGAATGGCATTCATTGCAAATATGTCAATAGTGAACTTCACCAACTGGGAAAAACTCAAAGCCAAGCTGATGTGATTTGAATGTTGGCTGCGTACTCAGACGAAGAAGATTCCTCTGTCGGTGTGGAAGCTTTGCCCATTTGATCGACGGGGTAAAATTATACAATTTTGCGCTGGCTTCATAACACGGTAACCAGAAATTGCTAATTTTTACGATTGACCAAAGGGAATTATTTATGTTTTGCTCGTCACAAGATATGGGAACTGTTCATTTCATTTTCATTGATTAATGGCTTTTTTTAATTAATTAAGCTGTTTGTTGTAGCAAAGTGCTAAATGGCTGGGATACAACTGGCCACTATAACTACTTTATGTTGCACCAATTATTATTTTTTTCGCATCAGGACACAACTATTTTTTTTTCTACAAGATTAAGGCTCATGGAAGAGAAAGGTTTAACTGACATTTGGCACAATCAGCAAGAGAATGAATGAAGACGAAAAGAAGAGAGAAAGGAGGGAAGGAAACACTGAAACCAGCAAGTAAGCGGGTTGGGTAAGGATGAGATAATGGGAGTCAGGATGTGTGACGACATGAGGTGACAGTGCACTGCCTGCTTGAAGCCCTAGAGGAAAGAGTAGGAAAAAATGGCCTCTGGAAAGCCATGCCATCGACAGGATAAAGACGAACAAAGGAGTTGAAGTGTACAGTCAGCCTGAATTTTTGGAGTTTAACTAGAAGGGGATTACTGGAAGAACACATGCATCTTGGAGTTGCTGGGGAGGGTCGGAGGACTGGGATAACAGAGGCAGTAAAAACAGAGAGATCACCATCCTGCCTGCAATGTCAAGGATACAAACCTTGTGCTTTGGGCCTCATTGTGGAAGGTTACAATAATATTCACACCTTCAGATTCCACAGAATCCAGGAGAGACATATGTGATGTTGGGGCACCAGCACATAGGGGAGAGCAGTACTTTATTGAGATATGGACAAAAGGCCTTGTAAACTGTCAGTAGCTCTGATTTCTCAAGAAAATACTTATATTGATGGAGGATGCCCAGTTCTGTGGCTGGCTTTGGAGGCCAGCTTTGCCATGTGGTCATCCCAGGAAAGGTCTCAGCTGATGAAGCTGAGAAGATCAAGAGACTGAACCTCTTCTATTGGCTGACCAGGGAATAGACTTGTGGGCTGGTTTGATGATTCTTCTGGAGCAACAGGGTGAGAGAGTGAGATTTTCCAGGATTGAAGGACATGTTCCATTTATCAGACCAGCATATAATCAATTCCAGATTGGCAGAGAGTGACACAGCTGCCGTAGGATGGGGTATTGTTAAAACAATGTGGCATCATCTGCAAAAAGGAAGAGAGAATTTTTAAGAACGTCAGGGAGGTGGTTTATGTGGACGAGGAACAAGACTGGACCCAACACACTGCCTTGGGAAACTCCAGCCTCAACGGGGAAAGGGGAGGAGAGGATTCCATTGATTGCAACATGTTGACAGTATGAGTAAACGAAGTCAGAAATCCAAGAATGAAGGCAGTCTTGTAGGCCACAGACAGAGAGCTTGGCAAGCAAAGCAGGATGTTAGACTGTGTCTAATGCCTGCTATATGTACAAGGAGAGGTTCCTTTTGATTGAGATGTCGGTCCTCCAACAATATACTGTTTATCTATCCCCCTCTGAGTGCCTTCAAAGGCACTCACAAAAGGTCGTGAACAATTCCATAGCTGAAAAATAACCCTGTAGAGGTCATTGTTCCATGGCATTGTGTTGCTGAAACAGCTCTTAACCATAATAGGAATATGAAATATGGTCAGGGTTTGGAAACACAATGGCCAACTCCTTATTTTAAATATGGTAGGATCTTTCATGTCCTTAAGCAAATGTTAACAAATTGGACAACAGGCTTGATATCTCTTTCAAATGATGGCACACTCATTAATGCAACACTACTTTCAAAGCACCAGGATGGCAGCTAATATTCTGACCATAAAAGAGCCCAGATGAGAGAGCTAACCCTCTAGCCAGGCCTGATGTTTGACTGAAGCTGGCAGGAATTTGTAACTTGTTCAGGATGCTGATGATAACTCACCTAATCTTCACGAAAGACACCATGGGACTCATGCTAAAACACAAACTAATGCTTACAGGTGGGACACCCATCTTAACGTCCATCCAAGTGACAGAAAACTTAATGATACAACACCAGGCATGTGAAGCACCAATCTGAAAGTTTATAATCGGGTCATGAATCAAACCTAAACGAGATAGCACAAAGACACGACACCTCTGCGCGACCGCATTAGACTCACACAGTTATACCTGAACTGTGTACTTTGCTGAAGTAGTTGTCATAATGATACAAGATAATCATGCCGCAATCATGCCACAATGATGAAAAAGAGAGACGTGCTGTAATATGGCTTTAAAAATATGATTGCATACACTGGTGTTTATATGATACCACCTACAGCACACTTGATACATGCACTACTTAAACCATTTCATGAGGTTTTGACAAGGTCTCGGGAAATATTGCATTTGGGAACATTACATTATACAGCAGGGTGTCCACAAATTGCCATACCAAATTCAAACTGCAATAAAACGTTTTCATAAAGGGACACAACAAAGCTGTTTGCTGCATGTGAAATAACATTTCTCACAGTTTTATTGACTTGTTTCATTTCTAGTTGTTTTCTGTGACACATGATGTCACATTCACTGCAAATGGCATCCCCACAAGAAAGAGTGCATTGTGTTGCCTGGTTTATAGGGACCCAATCAGCTACAAAGGTTCAACAACGCTTCAAGACGACTTATAAAATGCAGCCACCGTCGAGAAAAAATGGGTCAAGAGTGGCACAGAAAGGTTATGCATCCTGCAGAGGAAGGGGCAGACCGGCCAAACACAATTATTGGTGAGGATGTTGAACATGTTCGCGAGTCGTTCGAGCACAGTCCCCAAAACTCCATTGGAATTATGATGATGATGATCTTGACCAATCCTGACAAACTTTGAGAAATGTTCTTTCACATTCAGCAAACTGCATCATTGTATCACATTTCATTCCGATTTATTTATTATGCTTTGAATTCAGAACGGCAATTTATTGACACCTGCACAGTATATCATGCTAACCACACAGTCATGGATGCATTTGCACACATTGTTGCCATGAAAGGAAGACAAAACATTGGTGTAACTGTAAATAACATGTTTGTTTGAAATTTCACAGTAAAAGTTTTATGATAAAACATTTTAGATCGTAATTTCGATTGTGACAAAAAAAAAACATTTAAAGATCCGCATTCAACGAAGTTGTTGAGCGAATAAATACATCCAGATACAAATTGAGGTTGAAAAAGAGTGAACTCACCGAAGCGAGCTCTGTCTGCTCCTCCTCAACAGCCCACTTTGCCACTTTGCCAATGATTGGTGCAATGTTGGTCGGCCCATACAGCTGAATTTGAGGCAGGCAGTTTTGATAAGCCTCAACCACTCCTTGGATCCCTGTGCGTACAGAGTTAGCCATATTCTATTAAATCACATGCAATATACATCAAAAAAACATTTATCTGTAGAATTATCTGTTACCCATGTGAATATCAAAACAGGAAGTTGCTCTTTTTTTGTATACACTGTCGAAGCTCATATGAGAGCTAACACACAGAACGTACAACAAGGGGAGCAGGAGACAAGAGGGGTGGGAGCAGGAAGGAGCAAACAGTGTGGAACAGAGACATGAGGAGATCTGTGGAAGGGAGAGGGATGGGGCAGGGTACACAGAGTAAACAAGATGGACACTGCAGGGATTTTCAGGTCCTCATACGACAGGGACTTTCAGGAAGGAAAGCAGGGATTTTGAAGGAGGTGGGTTTGGGGAGTGGATTAGTGGCGTTTGAAAAGGTCGTGCTTCTGGATGGGGGAAGAAGATAAGACATGGTGGTAAACAGCTGCTTTGAAGACCTGGAGAGAAGAGTGGGACAGAGAGTGAAGAGGCTGCTGCTTGCCAATCTGAGGGATGACAGATGGTACGGCAGAGGGTGGAGTGAGCAGAAAAGAGATAAATAGGATTTTCCAGAGTCAGAGAGATCATTTATTGATGAAAATGATCATCAATTGAAACTCCTCGGCAGTTTAAATTTTGACACCTATTAAGTGTGACACATAGTCGTTTCCATCCATACTAAAAGAGCTGGTACTACCAGAAAGTACCACTATTGAAGCAAAATGGTGAACTTTGGGTAACCTTAAAAGATCAGTGGCTAAATTGATATGTTACATTTCTTTGAAAAAGTCGATTACATATTATAGGCTTGATTGATTATTATCGTACAAAAAATTCTCATGATGTGTGATGAGATTCTCGTGCAATTTCTATCAGATTTCATGAGAAATCATTGGAGGTTTTTGTTAGGATGACCTTTATATTCTTAAGACCTTCTTCACAGGAAGTGTGTTGACTTCTACAATCGAAACAGTTATGAACTCAATAACTGATTAACGAATAAACACAGAAAGGATCGATGTTCAGTTTCCTGTCACTACTTTTCAAATGCCAACTTGAGGCTGACTTATGAGCTTCTGTCCAAAGAGTGGTCCAAATCAGGAATATCAAAAAAGAAACCAAGGTCGTATATGCACTTTACCATGAACTATAGCAATAAATATATGTAACATGCCAAAGAAGTGGGAACATGAATGATTGGGTCTAAAATTGAAACTCCCTCCATTCAGTAATAGCTCTAGAGATAGCGAGCAAACTCACCTTCGCACTCAACATTATCGTTGATGAAGTTGATGGGGAATTCATGAGACACCTGTAAGAAACACAAAAAAATTTTGGCATATTGTTCACATTTCTCCATCATCAAGTTATCCCACGTTACATACTATATATGGTGGATTTGCACAAACTTTGTGACCGTTGACATTTAAATTATGATACAAACTCAACACAGATCAGGTCACTAGTTGAATAAAAAAGGCAGTCTCAATTGTGGCCTGTTCTGTTCTTGTATATGGCAGCTTTGGCTGCGAGGTATCAATAATTTCTTGGAGCACAGCTGTTCCACTGATGCTGTGCCCCTCGACCAGTACACTGATGCACATTTCACTAATCCCAGAAGGATGACAGGCTGAGTCAACCCCACCTGGTGTTCATTCAGCAGCAAACAGGGCTCAAACTCAGGACCCTAGGATCCCAAAGCCAGCCCCCCTCACCTCTAAGCCAACACCAAGGTTATGATAGTGGCTTGTGATCACACCTTGCTACACTTCCTTGTATTCACGTTTTTGTACATATTGTGTAAACAATCCACTTCCTGCAAAGGATCAAATAGCATCTTCTTGAGTAGAACAAAGCAAAGCCATTAAAGATGAGAAGTTGGGACAATTGAGGCAAAATAGTGAACTGTACCCGATGGTAAGAATTTTGAATTTGGTCATGGACGAATGCTACTGACCCAAAGCAAGGGCCAAATCCTTTTCTCAGTAATTGAATTGAAGAACAATTAAGTCCATCTAGATTTTTTTTAATACAGCAATTTTTGGGTCACATTGCTAATTTTTTTATGGACGGTGTTTTCGTTATTACTCGCAGAGTACCTTCCCTTCAGGCAATCTTGTTCGAAGCATGCAACACGTTCTTCTGACACATACCTTTACTTGGGCAGTGTATAGGCAACTAACAGCATTGTATAGGCAAAAAAATAACCCGGGTTATGTATAGGCAAAAAAAAAAAAAGAAATCTGCAAGGCTCTATGTCCAAGATGGGGTCAGTGTTCATCAATCAACAATATCCCGTTCCATTCACAAAGATGGCTTCTATGGACAGGTGGCAAGAAAGAAGTCATTACTGAAAAAGACGCGTCGAAAAGCTCATATAGAGTTTGTGAAAAAGCATATTAATGATGCTGCAGTCATGTGGAGAAAAGTTTTGTGGTCAGACGAGACAAAATTGAACTTTTTAGTCTAAATTCAAGGTGTTACGTCTGGCACAAGCCTAACACTGCACATCACCCAGTCAAGACCATCCCTCCTGTCAAGCATGGTGGTGGCAGCATCATATTATGGGGCTGCTTTTCATGAGCAGGGCCTGGAAAGCTCGTCAGGATAGAAGGGACAATGGACAGTGAGAATCCTTGATGAAAACCTGCCTGAGTCAGCCACAAATCTGGAACTCTGGGTCGGGGATTCACATTTCATCAGGACAATGGTCCAAAGCACAAAGCTAAAGCCACACTGGAGTGGCTGAATAAAAAGAAAATAAATGTTCTTGAGTGATCCAATCAAATCCTGACTTGAATCAAATTGAACATTTATGGCGAGACTTAAAGATTGCAGTCCATCGACGATCCCCATCAAACTTGGCAGAACCAGAACAATTTTCACGTGAAAAATGGGTGAAGATTTCACCATCTCACTGTGCAAAGCTGGTAGAGATCAACCCAAAAAGACTCAAAGCAGTCTTTACTGCAAAAGGTGCTTCCACCAAGTACTGACCTGGCTGAATACTTTTACAACCAGTGAATTTTGATTTGTACATGTTTTTTGCAGAAGAGGGGGAAAACATACAACAGCAGGGTTGAGGGACAAAATAGAGAGAGACTTTGAAGATAAAGATACGAGGAAGGATGAGGACGAGGGGAGGGGAGGGGTGTATGGAGTGGACAAATGTATGCAGAAGCAAACTCTCAAGAAGGAAAACAGGAAAGTTGGAAAGAGGGTGGGCTTGGGAAGAGAGTTAATGTGGTGAAAAATATCTTTTTGGGGAGGGAGGGATGACCTGAGATGGTGCTGAACAGCTGGCTTGAAGACATGGAAGGAGGGATGAGATTGAAGAGAATATGGAAGTTGGAGGTGAGCAGTGATTTTGGATTTTGCGAGTTTCACCAGAAGGGCTTGCTGGTGGACTGCATGCACCCTGGCCTTCTCATTAGCAGTCAGTTGTGGTGCCATAAGAAAAGTGGGAAGGGATGGAGAGGGAGCATCTGCAGGAACATACTTAACAATATGCCATCAGGTCTTTCGGGAACCAGCCAGGCTTGAAGGTTCAGCCATCAGATTGGCCAGAGGTTGTTTTCTGGCTTTCCTGAGAGTGGACACATTTGGTGTAGGCTTTGTGGAGTGATCTAAGGTTGCTTCGGTCTGATTTGAAAGAATAGAAGGCAAGTTGTTTCAAGGCAACAGCCTTGCCACAGGATTCAGTTTACCACCAGCAGGGTATGATAACTGAAGATGAGACGGGATGGATCTGTGCACAAGAGAGAGCAGGTTTCTGGAGAATAATTCCCAGGCTGTGTTAATATCAGGGGTGGCAGATATGGGAGACCAGTCCTGAAGTGAAAGGGTGACTTGCAGTTCCTGCCAGACAAATGTTCCTGGATTTATGGTGAAAATGCTGAATTAAGATATTCCATGTTCTATGAATATTCCAGCGATTTAACGTGACAATTCTTCCTTATTGTTGCCTCAACCAGTTCGTGGGTCGGTCGCATCTCCCAGACATCCTGACCTGGAGTTATCTTCCAGGGATTCGTGCCCTTGCTTATACTGTAGATAGCCAAATATGAGGGCACTACTTCCTCATATATGGACACCATGCATTTATGGATTTATTTGAAGCTGAACTTTCATTGCATAAAAATTTGATGACACCTCATTGCTCGACTTGGCTTTAACCCCTCTCCCCACTTTTTTGGAGACAGTCAAGTCTAGGATTTTATGTGCGCTATTCCATCCCTCAATATGATTACAGTGGCATCTTCATTTGATATCTTCACAGTGCTATCTATTCATGTGGCTAATATGAACAGTTAAGGTAGCTGGTTTAAGATCTTAGGGTCTTGAGTTCAAGCCCCTGAAAACCATTGAATTAACATCAGGTGGGTTGACTCAGCCTGTCATCCTTTTGAGGTTGGCAAAATGACTACCAACTTAATGGTAACAGGAGCATTGCATCAGCAGCACAGCTGCATCCCCATAAAATTATGCAGCCAAGCAGCCATAGGCTGCATATAATTAAATAAATAAACAAACAAATGTGCACCTGCTTCACTGACACTTGCTCTGCTTTCTCGACAATAGAACTTTAAAATAAATGCCTTTTATTGGATGTCCTAATCCTCACTAAAGCACAGTCTCATCAATCCAGCAACCAATGCTGTTAAGGAGAAATCCTTTTTGACTGCCTGTCGTTTAATAACCTGGCTTCAGTGTCATCAAATCAGTTTGGCTTATACAAAATTAGACGTTCCAACGACATGGTAATACCGACTGTTCACAATGAACATACTGATGTTGTTGAATTGGTGTCTGCGGCTAATGAGATTTCCTTCACTCAATGAAAACTGTGAAATAAATTTTGGCAAATTCTCGATCCTGGACTTCCAGGAAAATTAAGATGTAACTACAAAGACAGGGATACAGGTGACAGCTTTTTTGGAAGTGTTTTCCAAAACAATATATTCCTGAATCATGGACTTTCTCGTGTAAATAGATGGCAGGTGACACCAAATATGGTTTAACCCGTTGATTTATTTTAACATTTGCAAGCAGCACAATGTGAAATTATTGTATCATGTTTTCCCCAAACAAGACCTCTGATATGCTTCAAATTTGTGAAATGAGACCAAATACTTCAAAATGTCATGGGGGCATGCCCTGGGACCTCCCGAGCGTGACGAGCTTTCAACACGTTATTTGGGTGGTTGATCAAATACTTTTGAGTGTACACACACACACACACACACACACACACACACACACACACACACACACACACACACACACACACACACACACACACACACACACACACACACACACACACACACACACACAGTTCCACGGCCCCTAAGGAAGTCTGTGCCACAAATACAGTCTTTGTTCTTGTGAATGTACAGTACACTCGACTCATATTATATTATGAATGTCTGTGCATTACATCATCATAAAGGTGTGCTTTGTGCTACTGATGCAGAACTCCTGCACATTCAGAAAGAAATTGGCAAAATGGCATGCTGTTTTGAAAAGACACCAGAGGAACTTTAATGCCAACCAGAGAATGCCAGTAAACAGGACAGCCAGCTTAATATCCCCTCCGAAGGACAATGCACTCATTTATTCAACATCATGCTTGAGGAGCACAAGCCTTATACAACAACGGTTCTGCGTCACTTTTTCAGCAGCGCAGTGACGCGGAATAGGAAAGTGCAGAGACATCTTACCGTGTAATCAGGTGGAATTTTGGCTCCAAAGCCGAATGCAGGAAACATCTTGTCACTGGAAATGAGTAGAACAAAGCGTTAATACTTAGCTAAACGAACATTCTAGCATGAATGAAAAAGAAATTTTTACATTGGGTATTCATACAGAATTTGTCATGGTAAAGATTCCACTCAAACACAAACATCTGTGCTTGTAATGGAAAGGTGGGGGTGGAAGGGGTGGGGGGGGAGTGGTGATCTCCACAGTACTGCTTAATCCCCATCCAAGAAAGGAATGATTTACACAATAGTGATAGGGTTTTACAAACATTCGAATCCTCAACTCCACATAAATCATCATCCTACCGAAAGTGAAGGTCAGGTGAGGTTAAGTATGGGAGCAGCACGTCGCTGCATCAACTTTCCGTCGGTACTATATATACATATATTATGAAGACTCTCATCTTGTATGTATGTATGTTCCTGAAAGACAACCAAAACGGTACACGATAGCGCAAAAATTTTATGGCCACCTTACTCACCATTCTCCTGTGGTGTGCAGTATCAAGTTTCGTTCAAATCAGGCAAAGAAAAAAATTATCAATAAAATCAATTCCCGATTCAGTCAAGTACTCTTCAGGAGAATTTAATCAATGCAAACAACCTTAGCAGTATAGTTCACTGGTGCTATCTTTTTTTTCTTGAAATGATTTTTTTCATCAACCGCTGTCACAACGGAACCCAACGGGTTCACGGGTCGTCTCGTATACATATATATTTTGACAGATAGATAGATAGATAGATAGATAGATACATACATAGATAGATATACATTACACACATATATAATAATATACAACATACAATTTCATCGAAAATTCATACCAAAGCATTGGTACATGGCCTTATCTTATATGCATCCGCATCGATTTCATGGGGACAGTGGGAACAATTCTCCTTCACCTCCCACAAAGGGGGTGAGGAGTATTACATGGAGAAATATATACATATAATATTATTTTTCTACATATATATATATATATATATATATATATATATTGTTGTAGATTTCCGCCCGGTCGGCGTGCGGATGACCGCCTTAGCCCAATTGGGGCCGCGTGCGCCCACCGAACTCACAATCTAGTCGTAACTTCCGGATCAACGCTGAAACCCAGCTATGGGTGTTTTTTAACACACCATAAACCAGCCAATCCCTCTGTCCACGCGCTACAGATCGATCGCCAAATTGTCGATGTACCTAATTATTCGTGCAGACAGATATACCGGGAGTTTATACCTCGACGGGGCCTGCACGAAAAGGAGCCACTTAAGCAGCTCGTTCCGTATGCGATTGCCGAGCGATTTTATATCACCAAGTCCCGTCGGACCAGATGTACGTTTTATCGGCTTGATAATCAGCCAGCTAATTTCCCGAACGCATCATGGCAGTTAATGGAGGAAGGGACGCAACAAGCGGGTTGATATTCAAACAATAGGGACATTTATTTCCACTCGGCAGGTCAATGGGGCGGATGGGGACAGGACACGAGCAAAAAGCCTACAGTCGATTCCTATGATCATTTACAGCACGCACTTACACAATTCACTACTTAAGGACAAGGCCCCACAGACTTTCATGCAAAACCCAAGAAAGAAAGAACCGGGCTCGTGAGCCTTTATAATTTCCTCAGAGCCGGGATGACCGAAGGGGCTCCGAGAGACCGGGGCAGGTTACCTGGCCGCCCATGGCGGCTCGATGGGCCCTTGTTCGGCAACCCTCGGTGTCTTTGCCTGGACCCCCGAGCTCCGACTGGCTCACTTGGTCATCCGGCCTCCACTGCGGCCTGGCTAAGCTGACGATGTGCTGGAGGAGTGAACGGGTCTCGACTCCGGCTTCCTGGTTGTGCCGGCGAACCTTCCAGCGAACCAACTGCCCACACTCCATCACTCCAAACTCAGTTCCCACCTCAGAACCCTCCAGCTCTCAATTTGGCGTCTCTCCACTCCCAACTCCCACAGACTCCGAGCTCCCCACACCAACTGCAACTTCGGCCAGCGAACGCTGCTTTTTATCACCCCCGGGGCATTCGCCCCTCCCTTCCTGGAGCGTGGGGGAAAATCCCAGGAGTGATCGGCTTGGCTCTGTTGTTGTTGTAATAACCGTCATTTCTGGTTCCTTCCTCGGGTGGCTTTCTGGGAGTGGTGTTTTTGTTTGTAGAGGAGGGTCGCTGTGTTGTGGAGATTGATGAGGTTGTTGAGATGCTGTTGTGGTGGTGGAGGTGGCGTGGTTGTTGAGATGCTGTGGTTGCAGTGTGGTTGGCACTGTGGTGGGGATGGCATGATTGTTGAGATGCTGTGGTGGTGGTGGAGGTGGCGTGGTTGTAGTAGTGTCTTTGAAGAGATGCTGTTTGTTTGAAATAAAAGATAGAAAAAGAATAACGGCTAACTCAAAGATGCACAGCCTGGCACACGAACGAGACCCATTATACTTCGGTGGGGAAATCTAACCTGAAACACACTGAAATAACTGACCTCTGGGGAACCTGACTGGTGTTCTGTGAATTTCCACAACCGTGACAATATATATATATATATATATATATATATATATATATATATACATATATATACATATATATACATATATATACATATATATACATATATATACATATATATACATATATATATATATATATATATATATATATATATATATATATATATATATATATATATATATTGTTGCGGTATTCGCGCCCGCCGGCCTGCTGACGGCCACGTAACTCGAATCGCGCACGTCGCCCACCGGACGGACAATCCAGTCGTGACCCTCTCGGACTAACGCCGGGAACCAGTCACGGGTGGACCTTTCGGTCTCACCGCGATCGAGCCAATCAGCCCCCGCGTGGGATAGGGTTGCTCGCCAAATTCGACCTACCTAAGTACCCACGCGGAGGGTAGACCGGGCGATCGCACCTCGCCGCAGGTCGACTTCGGACACGGGCCACTTAAGCGACCCGTTCCGTACTATCAGAATAACCGAGCGGTGTTATCGTCGACCTCGACGGTTCGATTAATTATCGGGCGTATTCAGCCCACTACCAACCCTTTACGTGAAGCAAGATGGGGATTCAATAGAGGAAAAGACGAAGCGAAGCGGGAAACAGTTCAACACAAAGCACATTTATTTGCGGCACACGGGAGCACACATATACAATTCCACCAAATGCACACAGAAAAGACACAATGTAATTTACACAAAAAGCAAATGTAAAAGCGAAAACACAATGCAGAGCTAATACCGACTACCGAGCACATGGCAACACTTATACAATTCTACTTCACAGACGGCGCCGACAACACATACCCAAAACCAAGGAAAAGAATACCCTCAAGGATGAGGCGGGCCTGAGGCCGAGACCGGGTCGCGCCTACCCGTCTGGTGATGAGACGCGGAGCGGTGATGGCGCCTCAACTCCGCGGGCCTCGCGGACAGTGTCTGGTAGGGGGTGGGAAAGGGGCCCCCTTGGTCGCACTATCTCAGCGCGGGGGGAAACAGGAGGGGGTTGCTGATGCTCGGGGTATAGAGGATTTTTATTATCCCGCGACGAGCGTCTCCACCTCGGCCAGGTCGCGCTGTCGGCCTCCCTGGGGTGCAGCTCCCGACGCGAGCACCCCCTCGTCTGGTGTCGCTGCCTTTCCACAGCTCCGTCCCCTCCGTTCCGACTCCAACGCACACGACGACCAGCTCCTTCTTGCCAACTCCACCGCCCGCGAAGTCTTGACTCTCTGTTTCCAACTCTCCTACTCTCCTACTCTCCGCCTCTGGACTCTCCTACTCTCCGCCTCTCCGCCTCTGGACTCTCCGACTCTCCGCCTCTGGACTCTCTGGGCTGACGAACACGGTCCTTTTATCAGCCCCGTAGCTTTGCCCTCTCATCTTTGACCCCCTCCCTTCGACCTTTCACCTCGCTCCCCATTGGCCCGAGAAAAAGTGGGCGTGAAGGCTTTTTGATCCATAAATTTGCATATATCGATCGCCCTGGGGGCGGGGCCAATTCGCCCCTCGCTCACCGATTGGACGGCAAAAAGTGGGCGTGTGTCGTTTTTGATCCGTTTTTGAAGCACAAAATCCGTGATTTTGTACACGCTGTTCGGCGCGCGCCCTGCACGAGTCCAACACCGGTACCCACAGCGGGGCAAGAACGGTGGCGATGCGACGGTTGCGAGGTGTGACGGGAAGGTCGTGGCGGTTGTGGTGAAGCGGCGTTGTGGTTGGTGGTTGATGTTGTGGTTGTGGTGGTAATCATGGCGGTTGGTCCAAAATAAAGATAGCAAAAGAAAAACGGCTATCCTGAAGAGTCGCAGCACGCATGAATGACATGTATTCCCACTAGACAACGGGTTTGGGCCTAACTACACATGTACTTACCGAGATACCTCACCTGAGGGACCTGAATGGTGGTTTGCGAATTTGGTAACCACAACAATATATATATATATATATATATATATATATATATATATATA
>NC_140967.1:29870157-29902657 GCF_056783735.1 Eptatretus burgeri | reverse complement strand
GATTCATCAATGTGTGTGCTGTCTCTTGGATAGATGCTAAACAGGCATCCCTAATGCCAGCATTCATTGGTGGATGTTAAGAATCCCATGATGTCCTTTGTGAAGAGTGAGTGAGCCAAGGCCAAATTACAAATTCCCGCACTAACCAGAAGAGGGCACTGCATCAGTGGCACTGCAACACCATCAGCCAATGATGCCACCCTGCAGCCTTGTACTGCATACAGAGAAAATGTGGAAAGTGCTCATTGAAATGGGCACAGTACAAAATGCAATGTAACTAAATGCAATGCTAGTGCAGTGGAAAGTGAATAAAAGGAGAGTATTGTTTTCATTTGTAGCACTGTTCCTCCGGAGCAGTGATATTCACTATTTTTTAGAGGGGGGCCACTTTTGCCAATAAGACATCAATGTGAACTGCCACACTGCCTGCAGGACTCCATAATGGCCACCATTAAGCCCGCCTCCACATACTCTTCTTCGTTGTGGTTAAAAGGGCTGCAAGCGTCTTGTATATACTGCAACCATATCCTGATGTAGTTATGGTACTTTTATGCTTCGCGTTGGTAAACTCATTTGAAACCATTAAGTCAATTTGATAGCATTTATGGCAGATTATGACGGGGTGTTTTCACATTTGTCTATTATCGGTCGCACGTCAGGGTCCGCACTTTAGGCCACCAGTGGATGTCAGTGGCTCGCGGGCTGTGCAAAGAAGAACAGGGCTCTCGAGTCTAAACATCCATGTTGAGAATGGTTAATGGCAAAGGCTTTAAAAGAGGTTGCCTACATACTGGTTATTTTGTACAGTTATATTCATTTTCTCATTTAAAATATCACATGTAAATATTATTTACTTGTGTAATAAAAGCCTGCAGAACTTCTATATAACTAGAGTTCATAGAACACCTTATCCCATACAGTGTTCAGGGATATAATGATATTTCAATAAAATAATGATTTTAAAGGTCATATAAAAACATTCAGGAAGTTTACCACCATTGATGCAGTCTTATGCACTACCTTCTTTAGCATGTCCAAGTACATACAGTAAAACTGGAGGTTTTTGGAAGTGACAATAAGGCGATTTGTGTGCAACAATGTTCAAGTGTGCAATTAAACTGAAATAAAATAAAGATTGTGAAAGTCATATAAAAAATTAATTCAGGAACTTTACCGCCGTTGATGCCGTGTCGATCACACAATCACATTTAACACGTTACATTAGTTATTTGTGCCTGTTTGTGTCCTGTATGATGTCCTTAAAAACAGCAAGTTTCCTATTTGTAGTTGTAATGGTTTTCCTATTGGTTTTCAATATTAGTTGATTGCCAGACAGGGAGACAGAGTAAACCAGAATGGCACTCTTCGACATCGGGATGTTAACCGATATGCCTCCGCCAACATTATTACATCATTATAATACTTGTACCAAGTTTGCATTAAATCCCTTCAGCTGTTCTCAAGTATCACATTTTTACCTGACATGCATTCTGACCTCTTGATTCCAAAATCTAATCAGTTTGGCTTTGCATCACTGTACATACTTGAACCAAGTTTGACTTATTCGCAGTAACGAAAACCTATCACAGACAGACCGATGGATGGACAGCCGGACAGACAACCCAAAAAAACATAATGCCTCCGACGACTTTATTGGCGGAGGCAGAGAAAGTATCTGATTACTTTCTGCACATGTGTGGTTTGGCGAATTCAGAGACAAAGTACTGCTAAACTACAGATTTGTTTTTTGATTTATATTGTGATTCGTGTTCAAAATATAACATTTAATTGAAATTAAGTAGTTCCCCGATCATAAACTGATGTTTGTAAATGGATAGACAGACAGAAGTAAGCCGATTGCTTTTTCACGTCTGGCTTTTCACTTCACCTGCACAGGGTAAAAATAACAGTGAGATTGTTTAGCAATGCCAGCTTTATTTGAAAGTCTGGCAGATCATTAATTGAAAGCAAGAATAGCTGGAATCCTAGGGCAGCATCTTTCACAACGATAGATGATATTGCCAATGTGGGAGATAAAGCTGATGTGAGAGAGACGTGTTCTGCTTAGTAACAATAATGCTTGGGAAAGGTCCATGTGGAGAAGAAAAGAGCTTTCAAAATAAACTTCAGAACAATTTGTCTTCATGTTGGGGAATGTCGACAGTGGGATCATCTTATATATTATTTCCGAGTTTGTGGTTTCGTGTCGCGCTATCTTCGACTTTGTTCTGCACTCGAGTAACGTGATATTCGGCTTACATTATCTCAAAGACCATATGAGGTGCATGGTACAAAAAAAGTAAATAAAATGGTTCTGAAACAGTGAAATCGTATTCCACTTACTGCATTAAAGTAAAATTACTGCTGATACTCTGCATCAGTTCCTTTCTCAAACACACCCACCCAATATGTCGCGCAGAGCGCGGGTTATGCTAGAAGAGAGAGAGGGAGAGAGAGAGGGAGAGAGAGAGGGAGAGAGAGAGGGAGAGAGAGAGAGAGAGAGAGAGAGAGAGAGAGAGAGAGAGAGAGAGAGAAACAGAAAGAGAGAGAGAAACAGAAAGAGAGAGAGAGAGAGAGAGAGAGAAACAGAAAGAGAGAGAGAAACAGAAAGAGAGAGAGAAACAGAAAGAGAGAGAGAAACAGAAAGAGAGAGACAGAGACAGAGACAGAGACAGAGACAGAGACAGAGACAGAGACAGAGACAGAGAGAGAGACAGAGACAGAGACAGAGACAGAGACAGAGACAGAGACAGAGACAGAGACAGAGACAGAGACAGAGACAGAGACAGAGACAGAGACAGAGACAGAGACAGAGACAGAGACAGAGACAGAGACAGAGACAGAGACAGAGACAGAGACAGAGACAGAGACAGAGACAGAGACAGAGACAGAGACAGAGACAGAGACAGAGACAGAGACAGAGACAGAGACAGAGACAGAGACAGAGACAGAGACAGAGACAGAGACAGAGACAGAGACAGAGACAGAGACAGAGACAGAGAGAGAGAGAGAGAGACAGAGAGAGAGAGAGAGAGAGAGAGAGAGAGAGAGAGAGAGAGAGAGAGAGAGAGAGAGAGAGAGAATTATATTATTGTGGAAGTCAGTAAAGCATGAAGATTGATGGTTCAAACTCCAGCAAAAATTAACCCAAGAGTGCACCATGGCAATGTTGGGACAAATGGCCTCATTTCCTTGTTTGAGGTTGGTTTCTCAGTCTCATGCTGAGCAGTCCGTTGTCCCTCTTTAATCTAATGACATCTCTTGCACGCTTCTCCTCGGTCTCAATGATGTTAATAGTCTGTTTCTATTTTGTTGACTTGTTTTTGTAGGTTTGTCAGTCTCATGATGTCGAGGAGTCTGATATCTCTCTGTTTCTTCATTGCATGCTTTCTTTGTTTGAATGGAGATGTATATCTGGAAAGCAAACGAATCTTCTTTCCCGACATTGTATCTGGTAAAGAATTGAAGACAACGAAGCTATATATAGAATACATCATCTTCGAACACAACGTGGAAGGGCCAAGCCATAAGCCAAGCTCCTCTCCTCCAACGCCCCCGACGTACACTGCACTTGATCGGTCACAGGGGTGTAATTTTTCGTTTTATCATCGATGTAATGACTGGAAAATTTGAATAAAAATTTTCATTCTGCAGATGGAGTACAATTAATTAAATGAAATTGGTTCGATTACCGACAAAGAATTCACATTCGAACGTGACGAGGAAGTGCCAATGAGTAATCCAAGATGTTCCGCTCCTCTCCCCATCGATCGGTCAAAACGACTATTTTTTGTTTTAACTTCAATTTCATTAAGAACTGAAGGTTTTAACTATGATGTTGATCTCCCTCGTGTCAAATTAATGTGGGACAGGAAATTTTGAGGCAATTGGCCCAGGGGTATGGAATTGTATAGAAATCAAAGAAAAGGCCACACACACACAGACACACACACACACACACACACACACACACACGCACACACACACACACACACACACACACACACACACACACACTCACACACACACACACACACACACACACACACACACACACACACACACACACACACGATGAAGTTCTCAAACTTGGACGAACCCCGCGATGAGATACCCGCAAGATGATGTCATGACTGCAGGCCCAGAAGGGCCTCTTGCAGTTCAAATACGGCAAGATCAAATGCTGTCACAAAGCAAATGGAAAGTGAAGCCACCAACTAGTTTCACCCTTTTTGGGGCTCATCAGGGAAACACATCACTGTTCCATCCACTGTTCTGTTCTTCTATATGGCAGCTTGGGTGCCAGGTAGCTATCATTTCTTGGAAGCACAGCAGGGCTTCCACGCCACTGATGCTGTGCCTCTCTAAAAGTACACTGGTACTCATTTCATCAACCTCAGAAGGATGACAGGCTGAGTTAACCCCATCTGGTGTTAATTCAACAGCCAATGGGGCAAGCAACTCGGGACCATAGGATCCTAAGCCAGCCACACTAGCTGCGAAGCCAACACCAAGCTATTGTTTCATCCACTTAGCGACTTTGAAGTCTTCCGGCTTTATAATATCATCTTTATAAAACTCCGGAGAATTTCATGAATCATATTCAAAGAACTCCCCACCGCTAAAGATAATAGTGATGCCTCCTGGTTATGATTGGTGGGGCAGAAGAAATTGTGTCCATATGGCAGATGGCATTCGTTGGTCACAGATCATGCAACAACAGCTGTAACTGAACTCGATCTTGAATCCTCACCAATCACAGTTCGAAGTTAACCATATTTACTGTACATCGGGATAATGGCTAGAAGGTGGACTGCAGGTTTCTGAGTTTCCTCTCCAACTCAAATACCTTTTTGTCTCTTTTAGCTTTCCCTTTTTGTTCTCAAATTTATATAAAAATGGGAAGAAAGAAAATACCAACATAGTTTGAGCTTATTATTATTATTATTATTATTATTGTTAAACATGTATTTACAGTTTCGGTACATCAGTGATGACGTCATATAATTACATTCTTTTTAAAGTGATATTTTTGTTTAAAAGGTTGGTCCAAATAATTTCTCTGTGGTGCACTGCCCGAAAGCAACTTCAAGAGATGCCAAAGCAGCCCCACAGCAGGGATTACACGTTTTTGCCTTTGTGTTCCCAGCGGTAGTTAGGGCAGGAATTAGGAATTTGCTCTGGGTGCCAATGATAACTCGCCTACTCTTCCTGAATGATGATGACGACTTGGGATCTTCACCGTCCATCAGCGAATGCTAGCAGATGGAACATCTAGCTTAACATCCATCGGAGGGATGGCACACATTGGGATGCAACCTTTTGCCTGTAAAGTATCAATCATAAAGTTTATAATCGGTCAGGGATCCATCCCTGGCTGGACAGCTCAAAAGTAAGTGCGCTACCTCCGCACCATCAAATCAGATGGCTATAATACTATTAACCATTTAATCAATGTCGACGACGATGTGGATGAAATACTTGGATAAAAAATAGGGGGTACTGCTTGCAACTTTAATGTGCAGTAAAGTACCAAAACATTAAGGACAGTCAGCAAGCAGCTGTGAGCCCGTCTTTTAATGCCAAACGCTATCCAAAAAGATATAGCAAACAGAATTCGAGTGAAAACGGATCGAACTCACAGAAAAGGAAGGAAAGATGCCAACAGATGCAAGTGAGTTGACTAGCTCCATGTTATCAGTGCCTGTGATTGGACTGGCTACTCACTTGAAAGGAAGAGCCAACAATAACATTCAATCATGGCATGTCAAGAGAAAGGTGTGGGTGGATTCTGCAAGCTATTCAGGGAGACAATTTGGCTTTTGCTTGGCATAAGTGGGATGTATTTTCTTTCGCTTGATGGTGCATTTCCTTGTGTTTGCTTGTATGTTCTTGTGCTGTAATGATTTCAAATATTGATGGTTTTTGTGGAAACAATCTCATCATGGACTCGCCTACATGATCATCATTGGAAGGTTCAGCTTCGAGGTGAATTAGACCAATGCCAGTCGTGCCTCAAAGCACACAGGTCAATAGGATTGACTCAAGATTATGTTAAGAAACACCGTGTCCAATCAAAAAACATTGTTGAAGTACATTTGCAGATTGAACAAAAACAAGGAAACATTTTTCAAGAGGAAATGTACCAAGGACAAAGGCATGAGTGTTGTGTTGTGACATTCCAAACGGCAATATTGCAAAATGAGGTAGTGATGAGTCGTGTCACATCGGAGGGATTTTTTGATGGAACTTTTTGACAGTCCTTCATTGAACGGAAGGAGAGAGAGAGAGAGAGGAGATTGGGACCATACTCTGTGCAGAGTGTTGGTGCTGCTTAAGCAGTCTCTTTGCCTATTGGGCACAATCCTGGACGGGTGACCACTCCGACATAGTATACCAGCAAGCTGGCACTCATTTTGCCGACCTCAGAAGGATGACAGGCAGAGTCAACCCCACCTGGTATTAATTCAACAGCTGAGCGGCATTTGAACTCTGGACCCTGGGATCCAAAGCCCACTACCCTAACCATTAAGCCAACACCAGGCATATTGAACGGAAGACATCAATTAATTTTGACAAATACAGCGAATAAAATGGAGCGAAGAAATAATTAAATGCATAACAATTGAAGGGTTGCTAAGAAGTCGATGGACAGTCATTGAACAGCTCAAACTATTATCATCAATGTGATGACTGAACAACTGTGATGATATGGCAAATGGATCGAACAGACATGATACAGGTACCTTTTATTCATATGACCAGTGAATGAGAGGGATGGGTCTTGTTATTGCCATAAATGCACACACACACACACACACACACACACACACACACACACACACACACACACACACACACACACACACACACACACACACACACACACACACACACACGAGATGTAGATGTTGCAACCCCCTAATGCCAAAGAACCAAGAAACATTCTCGTTGCTGAGCATCTGTGAATGTCTGCATTGTGTCAAGGAGAATCAAATTCAATTAAATTGCACAGCAAATGTGGCATTTGGGACTAGAGCATATCTTTGCAAGTCCCAACTTGTTCTCATTATGATGGAGATGTAATTACATTCATTTGCAGTAATCTGATCGTGTTGAATTGGGCACAGTGGGTAAAGGATTTGTACTTTAATTTCTTGTAATAAAATTACCAAGTGACAATTTTACGGCAATACTTCATCCCCATGAAAATATCATCATGTATGCCCAATAACATAATCAAATTCAGATTATGATCAAACCAAAAATTAGGAGCATTATAGTTGCTGTCCACTCAAAGTCTCTTACATCCATAGTTTGATTCTGACCCTAGCCGAGTGACAACAAACACTTCTACAATGGTACATGCTGCTTTCCTTGCCTGACGCTCAGCATTTGGAGGATACGTATGTGAGCTCAACTCAGTGAGCACATACCTCAGTTCTGCAGAGTTTCATTATTCATTCATTACGATTGTTTCCATTCTTCCCAGTCATAATATTATTATTATTTTGTATACTTAGTCGAGGCTCGTATATGAGTTAACACACAGAACATATAACAAAGGGAGCAGGAGACAAGAGGGGGCAAGACAAGGGAGCACAACAATAGGGAACAGGGACATCAGATCTGTGGAACAGAGTGAGATGTGGTGGAGTACTTGCAGCAAACAAGATGGACACCACAGGGACTTTCAGGAAAGAAAACAGAATTTGAAGGAGGTGGGTTTGGGGTAGATTAACAAGGGTATAAAAGATCATGGTTTTGGATGGGGGAAGATAAGAGGTGGTGGTGAACAACTGTTTCAAAGACCTGGAGGGAAGAGTGGGATTGAAGAGAGCATTGGAGTTTGTTCCATCCATCCATCCATCCATCCATTGGGACCATACTCTGTGCAGAGTGTTGGTGTTGCCCAAACAGTCTCCTTGGCTATTGGACACAATGCTGGACGGGTCAGCACTCCGACACAGTATACGAGCAAGCTGGTACTCATATTGCCAACCTCAGAAGGATGACAGGCAGAGTCAACCCCACCTGGTATTAATTCAACAGCCAAGTAGGATTTTAACTCAGGATCCGAAGATCCTGATAAGATTCCAAGCCCATCACCATAACCATGCTGTTAGTCAACACCAGGCATATAGTTTGTTCCAGAGGTGGTAAAAAGAGGAATGAAAGTGTGAAGGTGAGCAGTGATTCTTGATTTTGGCAATTTCACCAGAAGGGGGTTGCTGGCAGACCTTGAGCACCCTGCAGAAATATTGGGGAGACAGAACACAGACAGAGAAGGGGATGCAAGGCTGGAGATGAGTCAGTAGAATGCAGAAAGACCACCAACCTATCTGCGGTGAGAGAGTGAAAGACCTAAAGACTAAACTTCATCGCGGGAGATACCAATGATCCAAAAACGCCTTGGTTCCCACAGCGTGATGCCGAGTTAGGTGTGAGGCAGGAGCACCAGCCCAGAGGGGAGAGCAGTACTGCATCAGGTTGTGGATGAAAGCTTTGTATGTGGTCAGGAGCTCAGGTGTACCAAGAAAAGACTTTGCACAATGGAGGATGCCCAGTCAGCAAATGTCTTTGCAAGCCAGCTTCGAAATGTGACTGTCTAGTTGGAGGGGGAGTGGGGGGGTTGCAGATGGTTCTTTCAGAGAGACATATTGAGAGTGTGAGATTTGTGATGATTGAAAGACATGTTTCAAGTATTTGACCAGCTTGTGATTTTATCCAGATCTGCAGAGAGTGAAGCAGCTGCTGCCTGCCGATCTGAGTGATGAGAGATGGAACGGCAGAGGGTGGAGTCATCAACAAGAAGATAAAAAGGATTTTCCAGAGTCAGAGAATTCATTGTTGAAAACCAGAAAAAGCACTGGGCCCAGAACACTGCCTTGAGGAACTCCAGCCTGGGCAGGAAGAGGAGATGAGTTAAAGCTATTAAGAGACACACATTGACTATACCTGATGTATATTTTATTTACCTTTGTGGACCTTTCTAGAAGGTTTTTCAGTTCATTTGTGCGTGTGGATGCAGCAATTGGCTGCTGGTTTGCATCATTTATGAGGGCGCTGAATATCGCTGATGCAGTGCTACCTTGTAGATTAAAGTAGGAATCTAGAATTCGGCCAGGTTACTTTTCCTTTTGAAAGGTATAAACAATGACCTACTCTTTTTGAAATGTATAAAGGAGTCTTTAACATCCACAAGTAAATTCTTAAAGATGGGATTGCTAGCTTAACCACCCCTCTGAAGGACCATGTACTCATTGATGCAACACCTTTCCTGCGAAGCAGGTTTTGCAGTGAAGTGATTAAAAAAAAAACGAAGTAATTCACATGGCGAACAATGCACCGTATGTATTACAACATATGCATGAAGTATGCAGGAGTACTTCTAGCTGGGCATGCTGTTGCAGAAAACGAGGTGAGGATTGCAGGGTGAGTGTGGGGGACTTACACATGAATCACCTCCACCAGGTACATGTTAAATTTATCCATTATTTTCCCCCATAACTTTAAGTGCGTTGTTGTTCAAACAAACTTTTGTATGTCTAATGAAGAAACAATCACATTTATTTTCGGCCCTACTGACCTCACAAGGTAAATTAAGAGGGTTGTCAAAGAGTTTTGTCACCTGGAGTATTGTATTGTTTCTTTCCTGTTGGGTTCAGTCCATTTAGCACAAGATGCCCATGCCATATCCACACCTGATAATATATTCATTCACTTATCTTCTGTGCAATTATATTCTTATGATGAACTGAATCTCACTTCAGTTCCACATCATTTTATAATTAACTTACACATTTCATGCAACAGCAATGGCTTTACAACTCTCCTGTGTCTAAAAGTTTTTAGCAGTTGTAAAAAGTATTAAATTGCATTTTCTTTTCCCAAACTTTCTCACCTCCCTCCCCACTACCCCAACCTTAACCCTATTCCAATCACTTCCACTCACCTCCCACCAATCACCTCCATTCACCTCCTCCTACCTTGTTAAACATCAGTAAATTTCTGATAGCCATCCTCACTTGTGAGTCAACCTTGAATACTACGAGGTGAAGCGTGGGTGTTCATGGGTCAAGCCTGCATCACAGAGGGATATTTATATGATCATAATAATACAAGTTCCTTAACAAAGAACTTAAACATAACAGGAGGCCATTTCACCTATCAAGCCCTGTGCAATGGTTGCAAACATATGGTTGTTTGTCCATGCTCTATCCTTTTAAATGCTGATTGTCAAGCGAGGAAGAAGTACCATTTTTAAAGTGCATGGAATGACTCGAAAGGGGTTTAAGAACCACCGACCTCTCAGACTCAAAGCAAGTGCGCTAACCATTACACCACCGAGTCTGGTATGCACATTTTACTGGAACTTTTACTTTAGAAAAGCAAGCAACTATTTCAAAGAATAATATGGAAGGAATATACTGTATTTATGCTTCATGTGGTGAGTGTTAAAATTTGTCAATTTAATATTTAATTTGTCCACCACATGCATCCTCTCCTGCCCCTCATTCCTCCCCACACCCATTGTTTGTCTGTCTCCCTCTATCTTGGCCTTCAACTCTGCTGTTGGTGTCCCCCCCCCCGGCTCTCTCTCAACTGCTCCTTTCGTCCTGTCGTGAACTGATCCATTCAGTGTACTAATACTAGCTCTTCCATGAGCCTCGACTATGTCCTACATATACAAAAAAAAATTTCAAAAGGGGATAAAATAATAAACTTAAACATTGAACAAACTTTTGCAATGACAGATCAAGACCATGCTGTACTTTATTTTCAACAAAAATAAATAACTTTTGGAAAAAGGTGAAATTTTCATTATTTTTCAACATATCCCACAGCATATCTCAACATAGCAATATGAACACAATTGTACCATCGGTCTGAAAGTACTTTAATGCTAACTTCGTAAAAGCATTTGGGACGGGTACGCAATCGCTTCAGGACATTGGCCTTCACTTCCTCATCATTACCAAAGTTGATGCCGGCGAAGTATTCCTTAATTGGCTCAAAAAGTTGAACGCCACAAAGTCTGGGTGGTGGTTAAGAATGTTACAGTGGTGACATATGTCACATGAGGTGTGCAATTTTCATGTGACAATGCAACACCACTGCAGACCATTCCTGGTCGACATCTGTGAATTTCATTGTGAATATCATGGCATAGGAGGTTGCTGCAATATCAGGCATTCATTCTTCTTCCGTTTCAAGAATATCGACATGGATCAGTCTTTGGCAGTCCCAAAACACTATAGCCAGTACTTTACAGGCAGAGGCCATGACGTTCAGATGCACCACTGTCACACGAGTAACCTTTTCATCAAAGGAAAGATTTTTTGGGGACCAATTTAGCACTCGCTGTTGATAATTTGCGTAGCATGTGGATTATGGTCTCCACATAATTGATACGGATTCGAACTTGCACAATATCAAAAATAGATAGATATGTAATGGTTAATAGGAATAAGTTGTTCAATTATCTGGATATTGGCGGGGTGACAGCTGTCACTGGAAAGTGTTCACACGGAAGATCATCGACTGAGTTCCGGCCATCTTTGAACTTGCTCACCCATTTAAACATGCTTCCTCTGGAAAGTCTCATCACCAAACAGTTTCACAAGTCTTCCGCGAATTTCAGTTACTAATTTCATGTTCTCCTTCACAACGAAAATTGATCGCAAATCACTGCTCTACATAAAACGCAGGAGAGACTTTATGCTGCAATCTTAGTTTTTGCCAGCGAAGGTGGGGCTTCTGTTTGTTGTGGTTTCAGGGACGCGTTTCCCAGCTTTACTGCCTGGCTTGAAATATATAGACCATAGGGAAAATCACAGAGGGCAATCATGTACTGGGAAACTTATTTTTACTCCCGAGGCTAATTAACACCGCATCACCCCTCGTGCGGTGACACGTAACACATAAACTCACAGGTTCCCTGTGGTGTCGTGGGAAAGGTGCTCCAAGGCAGACACGAGCGGGGGAACAGTACAACCCTGCTTTATTGCACGAGCGAGAGCGTGAGCGTACGTTGCCCGTAACTCCCCTTTATTACGTACTCGATGTACTCTACAAGCCACACGACTTACAGGCTCCGCAGGCCACAACGGCTGCAGCAACCACGACAACGCCTCAGGCGGCGCGCACTCCTATATCCCGTGCAAGCACGTGACCACTCTAAAACCACTCCTCCACCATGCTCCCCACATCATGCCCTGCCCCCGTAGGCCCGCTACACCACATCCCTAACTTGGTTACATCGAGATGCTTTCTACTCATCCACGGACCAAGCAACTCTACACAATGCTAAATTCCCCGTTAAATCCTTCCAATTTCCCCCCACAACCATAACAATATCATATAATTCCATAAACTCTACAGTTAAGAAAGTCCAAATTTTTGGTATTTCAAGTACTACGACTACAACAACAACAACAACAACAACAACAGCTATCCTATGAAAAGGAGAAAACCCAGCTGGAATAGCGATGTTGGACCAACTCTGGTCATGATTGACATCATTACAGTTGTTCATACGTGCATTACCAATGTTGGTTCGACATTGTTGTTCAGACAGAAAGAGGCTTTTACACTGAGGAAGTTTGGCCAACATCGGACCGATGTTTGTACAACGGGCCAATGTTTGACTGATGATCAAATCGACGTTGATGCAACAGAATTGTCAATGAGGGCCAAGGTTGGTCCAATGGAATTGTGCTGGCCTGCATGGCATCTGACGAAGATGGATTTGTTATAGATGCATTCAAAAATGGTGGCGCAATGGAATACTAGTATCCGTAACGGCCAGTGTTGGTTCATGTGCGTATACGAGATAAACAATGGATTTCATCAATGATGTATTATTACCTTCGCATTCTGCGAAAGGTTATGTTTTGGTCGCGTGTATTTATTTATTTATTTATTTATTTGTAATCTTGTGATTCGTATAACTCAAAAAGTATTAAACCGAATTGCATGAAATTTGGTGGGATGATTGGTTATTAGCCAGGAAGCATTCGATTAGATTTTGGGATCGTTCGGGTCAAAGGTCAAGGTCAAGGTCAAGGTCACGAAAAGGTCAAAATCGTCTTTTTACAATAACACGGTCAATTTTTATTCAATTTGCATGCAACTAACGGCAAAATGTTCAGAATTCAATGCCTAATCTTGTGATATGCAATATGACACAATGACGCCCATACTCTTGTTACCGGTTAGGGGTCAAAGGTCAGGGGGGTCACGACCTTGAAAAATATGTGGTTTTTGTCATAACGCGCTCAATTCTTGTCCGCTTTACATGAACCCAGCACCAAAATGTTCAGAATTTAATGCCCAATCTTATGACACAATGACGTCATAACACATGTCACCGGTTGGGGTAAAATGTCGGGGGCGGGGGGGGGTCAAGCCCTTGAAAAATATGCGGTTTTCGGCATAACTCAGTCAATTCTTATTCGATTTGCATGAAACCAGCATCAAACGAGATTACCTTCTCTTGTTGAAACGTTGTATTCACCGAGCTTGCGAGTGAAGACTCGCCAAAACGACATGAGTTGATTGTTGTTTAGTCCGTAGCCCCCGAAAGTCGGGGGGGGGGGGTCATGACATTATAGATATGTGGTTTGTGTTATAAGACCATTCATATGAAACCAGTTCCCCACACTCATACCAAGAACAAATTAAGTAGTGGCGGCGAAGGTATGCGCTCTATGAGTGCCCGTTCTAGTTAAGAGCATGTCAACTGCAGTGGAAAACTAGTACGGCACTCAGTAGAGCGCATACCTCCACCAGACTGAACAGTTTACGTTTTGTATCCCACGGATAGGCTGGATCTGGATCTGGACCTTAACCAAAATCGAATCGGTTTGTTCTTGTCATCTAACCAACTTATATGCCTGGTGTTGGCTTAATGGTTAGGGTGGTGGACTTGGGATCCTAGGTTCAAATCCCACTCTGCTGTTGAATTAATACCAGGTGGGGTTGACTCAGCCTGTCATTCTTCTGAGGTCAGCAAAAATGAGTACCAGCTTGCTGGGATGATTGAGTCATTCAAGTATCCTGTGTTGGAGGGGTGATCCATCAAAGATTGTGCCCAATATCCCAGGATACTGCTTTCGCAGCACCGACGCTCTGTACAGAGTATGGTCCCACTGGATGGATGGAACCAACTCGTCCGCCAAGTTTTGTCATAATTCGTCCAAAACTTTTTGAAATATCATGCCGTATCTCGTTTTTTGGCCCCATCTCTCAATGGTGAAGAATCACTTGAAAAATTTAAAAATTCTCATAGCCAGATCCAGATTGGGATCTTCACCAGAATTGAATTAATTCTTCCACATCACACACTCAACCCTGTCCACCAAATTTCGTCCGAATCCATCCAAAACTTTTTGAGATGTCATACTCACAGGCAGACAGACAAATAGGGGTGAAAGCATAACCTCTGTCCACCTTAGGTGGCAGAGGTAATGAGTGGTGGATAATGTTTTTTTTTAGTGTTAGTCCTTCACCAAAGCAAAAGGAAAGCTTTTTGAACTTAGTTTTTCGCGACATACTTTTTTTTTATTTTGGTTTGAATAAAGGCTAATGCTTGAACGCTCGACAGTAAATTGACAAAACTATTTACAAAGCCTGGAAGATGGGAAAAAAAAAATCCTCCAAACTTGGAAAAATGCAGAGCTTGAACTAATCCCCAAAAAGGAGATAATATGTATCTGAAGAATTATCATATAATTAGCCTGCTCTCTATAATTTATAAATTGTTCACAAAAAAAACTTATCAATAACCGTCTCAGAGTTGAAATTGGCAGCCACCAACTGCAGGGGCAAACATTGATTTGAAGCAGATACTAAACAATGGATCACCTTCAAACAATAAATCACCTATTTTTATTTTTTTATTGTATTTACAGCTTTTAGTGGGGCTTGAACAAAAACCATATTGAGGCCATGGACATTTGGATATGTTTATATATCCATGGACATCAACCTTGCCAGCAATCAAATGGAGTATTTGATGGCACAAGGGCAAGAATCATGGAAACTGAGTTTATCCTGCAGCCTGCTCATTTAACCTCTCCTCCTTTCTTCTTCATCTCCTTTTCCTACTGCATTTCCTAAGATAGCACTAATTCGGCATTCATGCAGAGATGGATAACTTACAGCAAGTCTCTTAACCATGCTTCCTGTGAATCCCGAGAATATATAATTAGATACACCAGTAAAGTTTTACAAAGGTCTGGCAGGATAGTCGAGAGGTAGCAGGTTAGTACTGGTCTTTGAGCTGTCTGTGCTGGGTTGGAAACTCGACCAAGATATCGACTGTCACCCTAGTGTTGCACATGAAGGGCAACACATCAATGCATGTGCCATCCATTGGAAGGATGTTAAGACAGGGGGGGGGGGGAGGTCGGGGCAGTCTGCCAGCACTGGTCATATTGGTGGACTTTGAAGATCCCACAGTGTATTTTTTTAGAAGTAAGCGAATAATTATCATTAGCACCATGGCTACATTCATTTGAATGCCCACATTCAAAGACGTGGGTGAAAAACCTTCCGCAGCCGACTTTTAAAAAAGCTGGGAATAAATGGGACTGTTAAAGAGGTCGTAGCACAAGTACAAGTATTAGAAGTAGTCGTAGTAGCAGCGGCGAGTGTCCAGCGTTCTTTATAGTTTATCATAACATGCTTTTACACTGCTAATATCAGATCTAATATTACCACTCATAGTGCCAGGCTGACGAACAAGTTGTCAGAAAAGTATTGCAATGCACAATCCCTGTATTATCTCCACAAAATCGTACACCATTTCCACAAAGACTGACAATGACTGTCAAAGAAAAGAGCTTCAAAATTTCTCATTTAAGCCAGGCTTCAAATCTATCTTTCAAAGACCATAATGCCAAAAAAATTCATGCCAGTGTGGAATTCCAATCCAATTCACGCCATTTATAAAATAAATACCGATAAGGAGATAGACAACACAACAGAGCCTGGACAGATCTGGTACATGTGGAGAACAAATAGCGGAGGTAAAACCGAACTTATGTAGAGTAGGAAATAAATAGAGTACAGCCAAACCCCAAATGGTATTAATATCAGATTCACACAAGGTACAAAGGGAACAAGTGAAGGCTTGTTGCTGTCATAAGCTGATGATGGGTAGGTTTAGGGTGGGCAGTAGGTTGGAGTGATGTGGCAGAGGCAAGAGATGGCGTTCACATCCGCAAAGTCCATTCTCCTTGTCCCAGTGACAAAGCAGAGCAAGAGAGAGGTGTTAACACTTCCGCGCCCAAAGCTCAACTGCAACTGGCATGCTCAGTGCTGTCACAGCCCATGTAAACACCGGGACCATCTTTGTGGGGTACGGGCCTGTGATTGGCCTCCTGCTGCTTGTGGGAGTTGCCATCTTCCTGTCAGGTCAGGTCAGGTATGGGAGCATGTGCCAGAACAGCACATCGCTGCGTCCACTTTCCGCCGGTACTCCAGGGGCCTCCGTCTGGCCATCCCCCAGGCAGATGCCAGGCCCATCCCCATCTCCTTGAGATGATGGTCAACCTGTTGCAACCATGAGGCACGTGGTCGACCCACTGGCCTCCTCCACTCATGAGACTCCCTCGCTGAGAGAATCTGGTGAGCAGGATCAGAGTCAGGAAAACGAGCCACATGTCCATACAGCCGCAACTGATGCTCACGGACTATGCAGGTAACAAATCTCATCCGAGTCTCTCTCAGCAACCGCTCGTTGGACACAAAATCCGACCAGCGATAGCCAAGGATTCTCCGAAGAGACCTGGTACCAAAGGAATTAAGTCTCCGTCTCAGATCCTTGGTCAGAGTCCAAGTCTCGCACCCATAGAGCAAGACTGGAAGTACCAAGGACCTGAAGACTCAGACTTTCGTCCTCCTGCACAGGTACCGGCAGCGCCACACCCCATGATCCAGTGAATCCATGACTCCCCAGGCCCGACCCAGACGTCTATTGACCTCTGACTCGCAGCCAGCAGAGACATGAATATCACTGCCAAGGTAAGTGAATCTCTCCACGACCTCAACATCCTCACCACAAAGAGACACAGACAGGACAGCAGCATCCAAGATGTCACCGAAAGCCTGGATCTTAGTTTTGACCCAAGAAACCCGTAATCCCAACGGCTCCGACTCCTCATTCAGCACCTCGAGGGCCCCCAAGAGGATGTCTAAAGTCTCCGCAAAGATGACTGCATCATCTGCAAAGTCAAGGTCCGAGATCTTGACATTCCCAAATGTCGCACCGCAACTTGATCTCTCCGACATCCTCCCTAGAATCCAGTCCATACAAGTGCTGAAAAGTGTGGGGGCAAGTACACATCCCTGACGAACTCCAGTAACAACTGGAAATAAGTCAAAGATGGTACCACCACACTTCACAGCACTCTCAGTACCAGAGTAGAGTTCAGACATCAGATCGGTCAGTTTTGGTGGCACCCCACGAAGACCAAGAATCCTCCAGAGGAGATCCCGATTCACTGAATCGAACGCTTTACAGAGATCAACATAGGCTGCAAGCAGCCCCTGCCAAAACTCTCGTCTGCGTTCGGTGAGGACACGAAGTGCAAGGATACGGTCAATCGTTGACCTCTTTGGTGTAAAGCCTGACTGCTCTGGACGCTGGTGCTCAAGCAGATGGTGGCGAACCCTATCGAGAATTATCCGAGCAAAGACCTTGCCCGGCACTGAGAGCAGCGTCACCCCTCGGTAGTTGTTGCAGTCTTGGCGATCACCCTTCCCTTTCCAGAGAGGGACAACAAGGCCCCTCTTCCAGTCAGTTGGGATGATGCCTGTGCTCCAGGCAGAGCACAAAACTGCATGCAACGACACGAGTGCAGCATTTCCACCAGCCTTGAGAAGTTCGGCATGGATGCCACAGATCCCTGGAGCTTTGCCCCGTTTCAACTGGTTCACCGCAGCCCATGTTTCCGCAAGCGTAGGTGGACCACAGTTGATTCGAGGGTCAGCAACATGGATTGTAACACCCTTGACGTCCAACTCGACAGTTGGGGGATCAGCCTGGTACAACCGCTCAAAGTAACCGGCCCAGCGGGCCTTCACTTCAGACTCCTCTGTCAAGAGCCTACCACTCTCTGCTCGAACTGTAGTGCTCCGAGGGATGGGCTTGGATGAACTTAATGCGCGAATTCCCCTGTAAGCGGGACGAGAATCACCTGTCCACAGGTGATGCTCTACCCCCTCACAGATTCCTCGCACATAGGCCTCCTTGTCCACCCTCAGTGCACGTACAGTTTTACGCCTCAGCTCCCTGAACAGCTCAGCTCTGCCATTCAGCCTGGCCCTGCGACTCTGGTCAATGGTATCCAGTGTCCCTTGAGAGACAAAATTCTTCTTTGCCCTGCGGTGAGCTCCAAGGCATCCACCGGCAACATCAAGGACGGTGGTCTTGAAGGGGCTCCACAACTCTTCAGGACACCCCAAAGTACCCAGACCCCCCAAGTGTCCACTCAGCCTGTTCGCAAACTCCTCAGCTACTCTCTCATCCCTGAGCTTGGCAACATCCAGCCTCGGCTGGGATGGTACCATTCTCCAGGATTTAAGGTGCAGCTTTAGAGTTGCTACAACAAGCCCGTGGTCAGTATTGAGGAACTGAGCACTCCGGTAGACCCTGCAGTTCTGGATCATCCTCCAACGACCGTCAATGAGGACATGGTCAATCTCCTTTGCCACACCGCCAGCGTTGGAATACCAAGTCCAGCGATGAGCTTGTGGGCGCTGAAACCATGAACCAGCCACCCTAAGTCCATGACTTCTTGCAAAGTCAAGGAACTTAGTGCCATTCTGGTTCATAGTTCCTGACCCATGGGGACCAACACACACCTCATAACCATCCCTATCAGTTCCAGTCGATGCATTGAAATCCCCCAAGACTAGAAGTGTATCTCGTCTGGGGCACTGATCAACCACAGACTCGAGTGTGGCGTAGAATGCATCCTTCACGGTGAGATCACTCGCCTCAGTCAGAGCATAAACAGAGACCAGGGAAATGACACCTAAGGAGTGACGAATCCTTAATCTCATAATACGCTCGTTGACCGGTGTTACCTCAATTATCATTGGGGTCAGCTTATTGGACACAGCTACAGCAACTCCTTGGGTATGGTAACCATCAGAGCGACCAGACCAATAGTAGGTGTAACCACCCACCATTATCTCGCTGCAATCCGGTCTCCGAACCTCAGAGAGAGCTGCAATCCCGATGTCCAAACGCTTGAGCTCAGATGATAACAGAGACAGGTGATCATCCTCTTTTAGGGATAGGACATTCCAGGCACCCACCCGAAGGGACCGCCTCAGGTTAACCCAAGGAGACCGCCGTCTGGTGGACGACACCTCAGCACCACTCCGACACACTCTCCCGCAATCTGACCCAGGGATGTTACCCCGTGGTTTCCCTCCTATCAAAGACTGGGGGTCCCGAAGAATTGCCCCAATCCCGTCATCCGGTGAGCTGCCCTGCGAAAGGAAGCTGCACAGGAGGTACTCCCACGGAGTGGGTTTTCAGATTTTTTTGCGTTTTTGCGTTTTGCGGAATGAAGGGTTTTACGGTGGCCGGAGTGCAAATCCTGCCACCAACCTCCTAATAAGAAGTAGCCCAACTGCAGGAGGACGTCCGCAGACACAGTTGGGCACTAGATATGGATGGCCGTTGGCTCACAAGGAGCTCCTCCGCCCTTTGACAGGTTTTGTTTTTAATCCTGCTGGGTGTCCATATCCAAACACCCTCCTCACCAGAAAACCTGGTGGGGGAGACGGTTTAGTCGCCGACAACCCGACCATGGAACAGGTTAGTACAGGTTTACATGGTACCTGTAGCAGGTCACAGATCGAACCTGACCTGACACCATCTTCCTGTCTTATGCCCTTTTCCAGGGATCCCCAGCCAACCTCTCCACCATTGCTTCCAATGTGCTGGCCAAACAGTCCATGTAATTCCCTTTAAAGCATAAACCACTTTCCCTGTGTGGCTTTTGTCTTAAATGCCAAAAGTCCTCACCTGACCTCACCTGAAAACAAGAGGTTTCACACAACAAGCTTACTCTATACTGTCTTAAAGTTAACACTCACTGCCTCCTCAGTGCACGTTTTACAATACGACTTACCTTGAGACTAATAGCTATTACAAGAGCAATATAACCTATGCAGTCACACAGTGCATACTATTCTTAACACGATTATCGATGGACATCCCCCCCCCACCCCCCTTTCTCACGTAGCAATACATTTAATGGAACCTGAAACAAAATATCAGTTTTAGCAGAAGTTATTGCCCATGTCATGTCCAACAGGTTAGTATAGACCTGAAGAACCCAAATTTGAGCTATCCTGCCTGAGTTTGATTCCCAAACCAACTCTCGGGTTGGTGCTTCGAAATCAGGGCGAATTAATACCATTAGTTATTGGCCATGCAGCTATCAATATTTTACCACAAGATAAAACTTTGTAACACACACATCAGCCACTAATACCTCTCATTATGGAAACAACTACTACTCTACATCAGTCTCATATTAACCTGCTAAGCCATCATTTTCATGTCACACATGCACAGGAGAAGATAAAGGTACTTCTCAAAAGAAGAGTTAAACTAGAATGCACTCGAGAGAGATGCTGATTCGTGCCATTACATTTCTGATCAAAATAGTGATGGTTGTTTTGTGATTTGATTTGAACTTCACCAAAATTTTCCGGTGAACAAACTCTGTGCATGCGTGTTCCCAGTATGCAGAGATAGGAAATGTCTTCCATTCTGTTCATTCTCTTATTACTACTTGCAGTTTTAGTTTCTAATGCAGTTTTAGAATTCATCGTTTTGGGTATTAATGTTTGATTTTCCTCTGGATGGCCTCTAACTTCAAGATCAAAAACTGTACATGCTTCAAATTTTCCCTCGATTTCCCTCAATTTTTCCATACATGCTCAGGGTAACCATGAACAGACAGATCATGGGTGCAAATTAAATCTGGCCCTTCTCCTTTCAATCTCTGCTTAGTGTCAGCTGTTTCTGCTCCTTGTCACAGCTGCTATTGGCCCGAATAGAGGTCATCTGACCTGTGAAAGTCGCCTCTTCCTCTCAACTCCAGTCTCGAGCTACTTGCGCCACCTTACTCTTTCGATGTGCTTTCTGTCTCTACTCGGCATGTGAATATTGCACTCAATATTCAATACATCTGTGTTTGTTTGTTTGTTTGTCGGCACAATAACTGGACAACAAGGGCAGCTAAAATTGCCGTTTGACACAGCCATGGTAATCGCGATATAGTACTCACTTGCAAACCCATGGCTGCAGCCTAATAATGTGTGTGCTTTCCATGTGCAGGGTACACACGTAAAACGTCTCTCACATACTGATCCAAGCGAATAATTTTCAAAAAGGAAGACAAAGTCTTTTTGGACTTGATTGGTCTTCCTTTCTGAGCAAACAGCTCTTGATTCTAGAATCATATATTCAAATCGCACACACTGTTAATTTGTTCATTGCATCCTAATATCCCTGTAATTCACGTGAAAGTCCACTGATGTCTTATCTCTTTCCTTGTCCTGCTGTGATATTCATCAGTGTAACAAAACAAAAAAAGTCTTTAATCAGTACTAATGGATTTAGTCGCACTCATGACAGCATATAATCTCACAACTCTCCAAAGTGGACTAGGATACCCCAAGAGTTGAAAAAAACCGGTGAAGAGAGTATCTATGTTCAACTCCTTTTACCTCAAGTATAGTTCCCAAAAGATTAAATTAAACTGAATAAGCACGAAATGATTTCTGGACGAACACAACACCAAGAAAACTGCAAACCATCACCCAATACGTCCTCCCATCACTGCCTCTCATTCCTCCACACATCCCATATTTGTTAAAGTCTCCCTCTATTTTGTCCTTCAACTATACTGTGAGTGTTTCTCCCCTCTCTCTGCTGTTCCTTTTGTTCTGTTACCTCCTGATCCGTTCAGTATTCTAGCTCTTATACACAAGCCTTGACTTTTTATACAAATCAATAAATAATAATAATAATAATAATAATAATAATAACAGAAGAATAACAATAGGTTATCCAGCCTGAAAATGCTTGGTACCATAATAATAATAATAATAATAATAATAATAATAATAATAATAATAATAATAATAATAACTAGAACGGGCACTCATAGAGCGCATACCTTCACCGCCACTACTTTTTTTGTTCTTGGTATGAGTGTGGGGAACTGGTTTCATATGAATGGTCTTATTACACAAACCACATATCTATAATGTCATGACCCCCCCCCCGACTTTCGGGGGCTGCGGACTAAACAACAATCAACTCACGTTGTTTTGGCGAGTCTTCACTCGCAAGCTCGGTGAATACATCGTTTCAACAAGAGAAGGTAATCTCGTTTGATGCTGGTTTCATGCAAATCGAATAAGAATTGACTGAGTTATGCCGAAAACCGCATATTTTTCAGGGGCGTGACCCCCCCTGCCCCCCCCCCGACATTTTACCCCAACCGGTGACGTGTTATGACGTCATTGTGTCACAAGATTGGGCATTAAATTCTGAACATTTTGGTGCTGGGTTCATGTAAAGCGGACAAGAATTGAGCGCGTTATGACAAAAACCGCATATTTTTCAAGGTCGTGACCCCCCTGACCTTTGACCCCTAACCGGTAACAAGAGTATGGGCGTCATTGTGTCATATTGCATATGACAAGATTAGGCGTTGAATTCTGAACATTTTGCCATTAGTTGCATGCAAATTGAATAAAAATTGACATTGTTATCGTAAAAAGACGATTTTGACCTTTTCGTGACCTTGACCTTGACCTTTGACCCGAACGATCCCAAAATCTAATCGAATGCTTCCTGACTAATAACTAATCATCCCACCAAATTTCATGCAATTCGGTTTAATACTTTCTGAGTTATACAAATCACAAGATTACAAATAAATAAATAAATAAATACACGCCGACCAAAACATAACCTTTTGCAGAATGCGAAGGTAATAATCACTAGAACTGCAAGCAGTCATGATAGGCTCCCAAATCAAGTCAGTACTTTCAGTGTTGTTGATGCAGATCAAGTTGTAGTTAGACTTGAATTTGGTATGTTTTATTGCCATGGGTACTCAACCATACGTTTAAAATTTTGTTTCAATCAGTTAGGCAGTTTCGAAGAAGAATTTTAAAGGTTTTTTTTAATCCAATATGGTTGCCAATCCATGCAACTGAAGACATCATAGTTTACAACATTTCTTCCCCATTTGTGTGCGATCATATGTTTAAAGTGTTGCATCTATCGATTCAGCAGTTTCAGAGAGCGAGATTTTTAAAGTTTTTCCTTCAACCCAGTATGGCTGCCAAATTACGTGAATAATGACATCATCACTGTCGAAAAACTTTCATCCCAAGTAGTCAATCATACCTGTAAAGTTTTGTATTGATTGGTTGAGTGGTTTCAGAGAAAAGAGTTTTTAAAGGTTTTTTTTTTCAAACCAATATGGCTGTCAAACGACGGGGCTTATGACATCATACATTTCAACACTTTTTCCATATGCTTGTGCGATCATATATTTCAAGTTTAGTATTGATTGGTTAAGCAGTTGAGAGGAAGAAGGTTTTTAAAGTTTCATGTTTAAATCCAATATGGCCGACAAACCACATGACTGATGACTTTTTTGCAAACTTATATCCCCATCGGGAGTTGATCATGTGTTGAAAATTCCGCTTCGATCTGTTCAGCTTTTTCAGAGATATTGTTTTAAGTTTTTCCTTAAATCAAATATGGCTGACAAACCACATGATTGATGACATCATCATTCTCAATATAAATTCCATATATGTCATTGACCACACTGGTAAAGTTTAGTATCGATCGGTCAAATGGTTTCAAAGCAGATTTTAAAAAATAATAATAAAATCCAATATGGCTGCCAAACCATGTGGCCAATGATGAGTTTTTTTCAAACTTATATTGGGTAGTTCATTATGTGTTTAAAATGTCACAGTGATCTGTTCAACGCTTTCAGAGAAGAAGATTTTTTTTTAAGGTTTTCATTAAATATAATCTGGTGGCTGAAAAAGGTTAAAGTTCAAAAACAAAAATTCATCAAGCACTAGATTACATCGACATCCATAATCAGATGAAAGTTTCGCAGAGCTGGCTCTCACAGTTTTGTTGGAATCATCTCCAAAGCATGCCTATAATAACATTTGCAAGAACAATAGGCTTCCTGTGGGAAACCCACTGGAAGTCTAAATTAAAAAATCCATGACCATCCTGTTCTTTCCATCTCACCTTCGTTCCATATCCATCTCCTCCCTTTCCCACTCTCCCCACTCTTCCACATCCCCCCTTCCCCTCTTTCCCTTCCGTCTCAACCCTCACCATCGCTCTACCCATTTCTCCGATGGAGTACCTTTCTAAATAAAGCATGATGTATATTTCTTTCTTTTCATCAAACAAACACAATTTCAACAATGCCGACAGATTTTCTGGAGTTTTCCGAAAACATCAGGTCAGGTCGGATATCGGAGCATGTGCCGAAGCAGCGCATTGCTGCGTCCACTTTCCGCCAGCACTCCAGGGGCCTCCATCTGGCCATCCCCCAAGCAGATGTCTGGCCCTTCCCATTCTCCTTGAGATGCTGATCAACCTGTTGCAACCATGAGGCAAGTGGTCAGCCCATTGGCCTCCTCCACTCACGAGGCTCCCTCACTGAAAGAACATGGTGAGCAGGATCGGCGTCAGGAAAACGAGCCACATGTCGATATAGCTGCAGCTGATGCTCACTGATGATGCAGGTAACAAATCTCATTTGATTCTCTCTCAACAACCGCTCGTTGGACACAAAGTCCAACCAGCAATAGCCAAGGATTCTCCGAAGAGACCCGGTACCAAAGGAATTCTGTTGCCATCTCAGATCCCTGGTCAGAGTCAAAGTCTCACATCCGTAGAGCAAGACTGGAAGCACCAAGGACCTGAAGACTCAGACTTTCATCCTCCCACACAGGTACCGACAGCACCATACCCATGATCGAGTGAATCCATGACACCCCAAGCCTGATCCAGACATCTGTTGACCTCTGGCTCACAGCCAGCAGAGACATGAATATCACTGCCAAGGTATGTGAATCTCTCCGTGACCTCAGCATCCTCACCATAAACAGGTACAGACAAGATAGCAGCATCCAAGATGTCATTGAAAGCCTGGATCTTACTTTTGACAAAGGAAACCAATCATCCTAATGGCTCCACCTCCTAATTCAGCACCTCGAGGGCCCGCAAAAGGATATGTAGAGTCTCTGCAAATATGACTGCATCATCTCTGAAATCAAGGTCAGATATCTTGACATTCCCAAACGATACACCGCAGCTTGACCTCTCCAACATCATCCCCAGAATACAGTTCATACAAGCGCTGAAAAGTGTGGGGCCAATACACATCCCTGAAGAACTCCAGTACCAAATGGAAATAAGTCAGAGATGGTACCACCACATTTCACAGCACTCTCAGTACCAGCGTATAGTTCAGACATCAGATTGATCAGTTTTGGTGGCATCCTACAAAGACCAATAATCCACCAGAGGGTATCCAGATTCACTGAATCAAATGCTTCACAGAGATCAACATAGGCTCCAAGCAGCCCCTGCCGAAACTCTCGTCTGCGTTCAGTGAGGACCCGAAGAGCAAGGACACGGTCAATCGTTGACCTCTTTGGTGTAAAGCTTGACTGCTCTGAACGCTGGTGCTCAAGCAGATGGTGGCGAACCCTATCAAGAATTATGTGAGCAAAGACTTTGCCTGGCACCGAGAGCAGCATCACCCCCTCGGTAGTTGTTGCAGTCCTGGCGATTACCCTTCCTTTTCCAGAGAGGGACAACAAGGCCCCTCTTCCAGTCAGTTGGGATGATGCCTGTGTTCCAGGCAGATCACAGAACTGCATGCAATGACATGAGTGCAGCATTTCCACCAGCCTTGAGAAGTTCAGCGTGGATGCCGCAGATCCCAGGAGCTTTACCCCATTTCAACTGGTTCACTGCAGTCTGTGTTTCCTCAATCAAAGGTGGATGACAATTGATTGGAGGGTCAGCAATAGGGATAGCAACACCCCTGACATCCAACTCGACAGCTGGTGGATCAGCCTGGTAAAGCCACTCAAAGTAACCAGCCCAGCGGGCCTTCACTTCGGACTCCTCTGTCAACAGTCCACCACCCTCCACTCTAACTGCAGTACACTGAGGGATGGGTTTGGAGGAACGCAATGTGCGAATTCCCTCTAAGCAGGACGAGAATCATTTGACCACAGGTGATGCTCTACCTCCTCACAGAGTCCTCCCACATAGGCCTCCTTGTCCACCCTTAGCGCACGTATAGTTTTATGCTTCAGCTCTGCCATTCAGCCTGTCCCTGGAACTCTGGTCTGTGGTATCCAGTGTCCCTTGATAGATAAAATTCTTCTTCGCCCAACGGAGAGTTCCAAGACATCCACCGGCAACATCAAAGACGGTGGTCTTGAAGGCACTCCACAACTATTCAGATTCCCCAAAGTATGCAGACCTCTCCCCCTCCCCCCCCCAAAAAAAATCCCACCTCAGCCTGTTCACAATCTCCTCAGCTACCCTCTCATCCTTGAGCTTGCCAACATCCAGCCTAGGCTGGGATGGTACCATTCTCCTGGATTTAAGCTGCAACTTCAGAGTTGCTACAGCAAGCCTGTGGTCAGTATTGATGAACTGAGCACTCTGGTAGACCCTGCAGTTCTGGATCATCCTCCTGCGACCATCAACGAGGTCATGGTCAATCTCCTTTGACACACCACCAGCGTTGGAATACCAAGTCCAGCGATGAGCCTGTGGGCGCTAAAACCATGAACCGACCTCCTTAAATCCATGACTTCTTGCAAAATCAAGGAACCTAGTGGTATTTTGGTTCACAGTGTTCCAGACCCATGGGGACCAACACATGTCTTATATCCATTCCTATCATTTCCAGTTGATGCATTGAAATCCTCCAAGACTAGAAGAGTATCTCCTAAACATGTTGAACTATAACGTTCACATAACACCTTACCCCATGCAGTATTGAGAAAAAGGAAATGGGAAGGGTCTTTTCAATTCTTGCTTTGCATTTCCGAGCATGAGCACCATTTCCGAGCACGAGCCACCATCTTTGTATGAATCTTGCTGTTACTCCCCACACTGAGTGTGTGGTATATTTTATTGGTCGGGAAGGCATAAAATTTTCCCCAAGTATTATTAAGCTGAGGGTTTTTTTGGAAACGCAAGTAAAGTTATTTGTGTTCTACGGTGTTCAAGTTTTCCATTCCATTTAAATTCAATCAAAGTTTTAAAAGTTGCAGAAAAAAACAAAAAAACAAAACTTTTTTATGAAGTTTACACCACCTGATTTTACACGTTACATTAGTTATTCATGTCTGTTGTTTGTATCCTTTATTAAATCCATAAAAACCGTAAGGTTCCTGCTTGGAATGACTTGCCAAACAGGCATACAGACAGACTGAAACAATTCCTTCACCATGAATGTGCATGCACCCTTGAGACGAGACTCCATACAATTTTCCAAATTCTGAGCCAAACTACTGCTAAACTATGGGTTCATATTCTAATTCATGTTCCGATTCCTGTTCTACAGTGTTCAAAACATAATATTCAATTGAAACGATGTCGTTCCTTTATCATAGACTGATGGATGTCGATCAGACAGACAGAAAGAGAGTGAACCAATTGCTTAATCCCACTTTGTGCTCCGTGTGCAGCATAACAAGCTTCTTTGAGAAATGCTGTGGAATATAGCTTAACTAGGCAATACAGGAATACAGGATGGCAGGAGTGAGCTCTAAGCGTTTCGTGAATATGAACTAATAAGAGAAGGAAAAAAGCAATAAAACTATCAATGATGTATCGGATTGCTTGGCTAAATGTACAGCTGGAGTAAAATGAAGCTCGTAACATTGCCCGTTGGAGTAAAACTTGTCAGTAGGTTTTGAGCCATTGGAGTAAAACTTAGCAAAATTCAGAGAATATGAAAATCGCCATCACGGACTGATGGTTTCGTCACTCATTATACAAATATGTATCATTCCAAATTTCACCGAGATGACTAGGATTAGAAAATAATTTGGTGTAGATGTATGGTGTAATAATATAAGTTGATTAAAATGCCTGGTTTTATGTGAGCCTGGTTTCTGGTTATTTCACTTGGAGCTGCGAAGTGAAGTCATAAATACAGAAACTTTTTATTCATCATGATAAATGCTAAAGACCAATGCTCACCGTCAAGCAAGAGCAGTAAGGGGCATGCCTCGGGCCCTGTGGCTCAATTCTGTCAATGTATAATATACCTCATCTCACAATGAGCCATGCAGGAATCAAAGGGAATCGTATATCAAGCCCTGTGAACTACCAGCACTATGTGTGGATCAGTGGTGGTGGTGGGGGGTTGCTTTTTTGTTGTTTCTTTTCAGACGATGTCTTCGAAGTGGATCGCATGTCGTAGACTGATATAATGACCTTTTTCTTTGGGGACACCTGAAATCATTGGTTTATACCATGAGACCACACACTATTGAATATCTAAAGAATGAAATCAAAAACGAATGTGCTAAAATCGATGTGTCATTGTTAAATAACGTTCAAAGGAACCTTCGTACAATAATTCATATGTGTACATGTGCATGTCAGTGGCTCGCAATCTATCTATAATTCCAACAGTGTGTGTGTGTGTGTGTGTGTGTGTGTGTGTGTGTGTGTGTGTGTGTGTGTGTGTGTGTGTGTGTGTGTGTGTGTGTGTGTGTGTGTGTGTGTGTGTGTGTGTGTGTGTGACCGCTGTTTCTCGACAACCACTGGTCCGATCTAATTGAAACTTGCCTGATATATTGCTGGGGACCTGAGTATGTGCCTTTTCAAGGTTTGATATTAATCGGACAAGTGCTTCCCAAGTAATGGCCATTTACTTACCAAACCAATGACAAGACACGTTGTTGCGTGGGCGTGGCCGATGGGGAAGGGAAGCTCAGTCGCGTTCCCCATTACGGGTTACAACGTACGGGCTTCCGGATAATGATGACTTCGTGTATTCTCATAATTTCTCGATTTCTTATGCGCATTTATAGATAAACCCAATGCCCCAAGTTATGATTGTTTTCATATTAGACGGTGCATAAATTTCGGTAACATCAGAGTGCTGGTATGCTCCAAACCAGGAAGTAAATTTTTTTCTCCCTCTTCTCTTCTCTTTTTGTTTTTCCTTGCCACGAAAAGGTAAAATACGTTGGCGCTAATTGAATAATTGGGTACTAAAACTAAATAGTGAATAATCGTAACTGCGAATAATATGCGAACTTCTGGGCCACGCATGTACGGGCACGCGAGAGCGAAGAAACGGCCTATGTGGTTGTTGTTTGTTGCTCGCGGTTTAAATATTTATTTATTTATTTATTTATTTTTTTTTTATTTTTTTTTACGGGCACATACTATTACCAATTATTATTATTATAATAAAATTGTAAAATTAATATCCTTATGATTCTGAATTTTCAAAACACCCTGTATTTGGGCTAAAGCTAATTCACCACGGCAAACATCATTTCTGGATGCTTATTGAAACTAAAACATGCATACTATTAATTGTATAAATGCACGAACAAAGTAAGTTGCCAAATACACAACATTCACTTTTTTTTCTTGAACTTTCGCTTTGTAAATAAGAAATTGTCGTTTATTTCATTCAGTACAACGCCCAGTCAGTTCCTTTGTCCATTCATTACTTCGGACCTTTGTTTCAGAAAAGATATCAATGCTATGTTTTTTTTTAATTATTTCTAATTCCCTTTCTTTAGGGTAAAATGTGCCGATATGGAAGGGGAAGGGCGATGTTCAAGATCCGGGGAAGTAGAGGGGCATTACGCTCCTAAATAATGTAATGAAGGTATTGGAAAGGATTCTGGACAGGAGGATGAGGAAGAGTGTGGAGATTGGAGAAGAGCAGCTGGGGTTTAGAAAAGGTAGAGGAACGACGGATAAGATGGTCACCCTGAAACAGCTGGTGGAGAAGAAATTTGAGGTGCAAGGTGAGATGGCATTGGGATTTGTGGACCTGGAGAAGGCCTACGACACTGTCCTGGGAGAGATGGTGATGGCAACACTGAGATTAATAGGAGTGCCAAAAGCAGAAGTCAGATTGGTGGAAGGGATGTACAAGGGAACAAAGGGAAAGTTTTGATTGGTCCTGGGATGTCTGAGGAGTTCAGTGTGGACATTGGTTTGAGGCTGGGAAGCTCTTTCAGCCCACTCATTTTTATCATGATGATGGAGCTGGTAAGCAGGAAGGTGAGCTTGAGGGGTAGTATGGGGAGGATGTTTTATGCAGACAATCTGGCTGTTGTGATGGACAGTGGGTGGGAGATGTAAGAAGTACTGGGAAAGTGGAAGGAGGCATTTGGGAAGCATGGGTTGAAGATGAGTCTGGAGAAGACTGAGGTGGTGTGGGTCGGGCAGCAGAGAAAATAAATGAATATCAGGTTAGAGGGGAAGGAGATCAGGCAGAGAAATAGGTTTGAATATCTGGGAGGAACGGTGACCAGGGATGGTAAGTCCGAAGCAGAGGTGCAGAGAAGGATTCAGGTGGGTGTGTATTTGTGGAGGGTGGAGGGAGTAATGGCAACAAACGATATCAAGGAAATTGAAAGGAAAGGTTGTGATGTTGTGTGTAATGCCGGCCTACCTTTACGACCTGGAGATGGTGGCACTGACAGAGAGACAACCACAGAAGCTGCAGGTTTGTGAGAACAACTGGGTCAGGAGGATTGCAGGCGTTAAGAGTGTGGATGGATGAACTGAGGGAGGAGATTGGTGTGCAGATGAGCTTAACGGGGAGATTGGTAAAATGCTGGCTGAGATGGGATGGACACTTTGTGCAGATGGGGGAAGAGACAACGGCAAATAGAGCAGACAGATTGAGGGACCAAGGTAGGAGGAAAAGAGATAGACTGCGGTTCAGATGGGAGGATTGTGTGAGGAGGGTTATCCGGAAGGTATGGGTAGTTGGAGAGTGAGTTGGCTGAGGACAGAGAGAGGTGGAGGAACATTGTGGTCAAGGAAGGGCAGAAGCATGGTGCCATCGGACCTCACTCATTGTAAAAGGAAGAGGATGAGAACAAAAATTTTGATATCAACTCTCTTCAGACCTGTATGCGATATGTTTATAAGAGTATTCTTAAAATGTATAAATTTGAGCAGGGAAAGTTTCTCACTCCAAGCACAACACTCCTATACCTTAATATCAACAAGTAGGACAAGTGGAACGAAAATACATTACATGGCCAAAAGTATGTGGACACTCCTTCTAATTAGTGGATTCAGCTATTTCAGCCACACCCATTGCTGACAGGTGTATAAAATCAAGCACACAGCCATGTAATCTCAAAAGACAAACATTGGCAGTCGAATGAGCCGTACTGAAGAACTCATCGACTTTCAACGTGACACCTTCATAGAATGTCACCTTCCCAACAAGTCAGTTTGTCAAATTTCCGCCTTGCTAGAGCTGCCCCGATCAACTGTAAGTGCTGTTATTGTGAAGTGGAAATGGCTAGGAGCAACAACAGCTCAGCCGTGAAGTGGTAGTCCACACAAGCTCACAGAACGGGGCTGCCGTGTGCTGAAGTCCGTAGCGCGGAAAAATCATCTGTCGTCGTCTGCAACACTCACTACCGAGTTCCAAACTGACACGGAAAGCAACGTCAGCTCAAGCACTGTTCGTCGAGAGTTTCATGAAATGTGTTTCTATGGCTGAGGAGCCACACACAAGCCAAAGATGACCATGCCTAATGCCAAGCATTGGCTGGAGCAGAGTAAAGCTCATCACCATTGGACTCTGGAGCAGTGGAAACGCGTTCTCTGGAGTGATGAATTACACTTCACCATCTGGCACTCCGACTGACTAATCTGGGTTTGGCAGATGCCAGGAGAACATTATGTGCTCGAATGCATCGTGCCAACTGTAAAGTTTGGTGGAGGAGGAATAATGGTCTGGGGCTGTTTTTCATGGTTCAGGCTAGGCTCCTTAGTTCCAGTGAAGGAAAATCTTAAAACTACGGGATGCAATGACATTCTAGATTATTCTGTGCTTCCAACTTTATGGCAACAGTTTGGGGAAGGCTCTCTCCTGATTAAGCATGATAATGCCTCCATGCACAAAGTGAGGTCCATACAGAAATGGTTTGTCTAGATGGGTGTGGAAGAACTTGGCTGGCCTGCACAGAGCCCTGACATCAACCCCATCAAACACATTTGGGATGAATTGTAACGCCAACTGCGAGCCAGACCGAATCACCCATCATCAGTGCCTGACCTCAGTAATACTCTTGTGGCTGAATGGAAGCAAATCCCTGCAGCAATGTTCCATCCAGTGGAAAGCCTTCCCAGGAAAGCCTTCCCAGA
>NC_140967.1:29832657-29865157 GCF_056783735.1 Eptatretus burgeri | reverse complement strand
GTTAACCCCACCTGGTATTAATTCAACAGCTGAGCGGGATTTGAACTCAGGACCCTCGGATCAAAAGCTCGGCACCATAACCATTAAGCCAACACCAGGCATATCACCAGAAGCCCGGACTTAATTTCATCAGATTTCTTCTTGTGTAGGTGAACACAAGAATGAACAGTCTTCCAGCCGAGACCACGAACATTCGAGATTTACATAGGCAAATGTAACAGGAAATAGGCCATATTGCACTTGAAATGTTAAGAAAGGTGATGCAGAACACAGTTGTCCATGTGTGTAGGTGCAAATATGAAAATGGTGGACACTGAAAAGGAATTGTTTTCAAGACATAAGTCACTGATTTAATCTCCTGAGGCTGTAGTTTGTATGATATGCTACTATTCTCATTGTCTGTTGAAAGGCTCCTTTTACATCAAATATAAATGTGTCAGGTATTTATTGGCCACCATGTACAAGCAGTAAAAAATAGCTGTGTGTGTGTGTGTGTGTGTGTGTGTGTGTGTGTGTGTGTGTGTGTGTGTGTGTGTGTGTGTATGTGTGTGTGTGTGTGTGTATGTGTGTGTGTGTGTGTGTGTGTGTGTGTGTGTGTGTGTGTGTGTATGTATGTATGTATGTATGTATGTATGTATGTATGCATGTGTGTGTGTGTGGGTGTGTGTGTGTGGGTGTGTGTGTGTGTGTGTGTGTGTGTGTGTGTGTGTGTGTGTGTGTGTGTGTGTTTGTGTGTGTGTGTGTGTCTTGATTCACTTCTTAAATGTCAAAAGAAAATCTGGGAATGAGATATTCTTTTTCTCTTCCAGTGATCTTAGGTTCATGGAGGATCTTTTAAACAAATAAAACATATATTGTACAATTAATCAAACGGAGTATTCTTTTGATATAATTGAGAAAATCAACTGGTATGTCGTAGCTGAGGACAGATGGCTCTGCACGAAACACACACAAGCATTTTTAAATCCCTGACCACCAATCATTCCGATCCAGCCATAACCCTCCTGACACTGTCATTTGTGTGGCCTACGTTTGGCCTTTCCATGAGCTCTGCACACTGTATCTCCAAAGAGATTGATATATTGACCTTCAGAGTTGGAGGATGACAGGGACAGCAGGAGCTCAGTTTACAAGAGGACACAAAGCTTAACGAGACAGGTTTGCATCAAGCATTGTGAACCATGAACTTCACCCCCCCCCCTTCCCCCTGTTACATTTGTTGACAGCCTTCACTATGAACCAGCTGCCTGGCTGCCTGACTGCATGGGTGAATAAAAACAGCAGAACAATCCCTCTCCACACCCCATCACTAATTACCACTTTTAGCTACTGACATTTCAAGCAGATGCTTTGCAGCTTGGCCTTTGTGCAAAGCAAGAGACGGTGAGGTTATAATACATTCTTTATGCTTGTGAAACTCTTCACATTTTACTTATCTTTAACTTAAGGCAATTAGTGTGCACATGATGTACTATATCCTTAAAGTATTAATGCAAACAGTCACAAATTCAAATCAAAACGATCTTGAGATCACACAAATTGGTGATGTTTACTCATTTATTGGTGAATCAATGAATGGATGCTTAATTTTTTTAATTGCTTTTGTGTTTTCCTGGCTCGTCATATAAAGCGTAGCATGGGAATAAAAGTAGTTTGCTGTTACAAAGTGCAAAGTGTAGTTTGCTGAGTATTACAATAAAATAACAATTTGAATACATTATACAGAGAGCCAATTTGAATACATTATACAGAACACCAGGCTCTCTGTATAATGTATTCAAATTGTTATTTTATTGTAATACTCAGCAAATGGTTATGTTTAATGGTTATGGTGCTGGGCTTGGGATCCAAGGATCCTGAGTTCAAATATCCCTCGGCTGTTGAATTAATACCAGGTGGGGTTGACTCTGCCTGTCATCCTTCTGAGGTCAGCAAAATGAGTGCCAGCTTGTTGGTATCCTGTGTCAGAGTGGCGACCCATCCAGGATTGTACCCAATAGCCCAGGAGATTGCTGAGGCAGCACCAATGCCTACACAGAATATGGTCCCGATGGATGGATGGATGGATACAGAGAGAGGTAGGCATTTTTTATCGAGTAAAACACAATCATCAAATTGAGTTGCCTTACAAACACACTGTACACATCAATTACAAGACACTATACTAAAAGTAACCACAACAATATAGTGATTCGTATACCTGTCCAACACTAATTGGAACAAATATAGTGACGTGTAGTATAGAGCACGAGGGACTGCCGAAAGAGACAACACTTCAAGTCTTATGTTCCATTACGGTGGCAGTGTATAATAATGGGATGGCGCTGAAAGGGACAGCGCAATGTGACAAATCAAAGGAACACTTAAAATGTGTAAAATTAAAAAAGATTCACTTCCCAAAGAAAAATTATGGAGATATTAAGAAGGCTTTCATGGAAGTTCAAAGCAGAACATCAGACACAAAGCTGAAAGCACATGGACATAAACTGCACTGCGCCAATATGGACCAAAGTTAAATAAATTATGGCATGCTGACCACGCAGGGGAAGTGTTAGATGGACAGCAGGTGGAATTTTATTTTGTAGTTCATTAGCCCACGCGTGAGATGCGAAAAGCAGGGTTATGCAATCAGTTCATGTTTGTCCGTCTGTCTGTCTGTGACTGTAGACATCAGTTTATGATCGAGGAACAACGTATTTCAATTGAATATTATATTTTGGACAAGAATCGGAACATGAATAGGAAGACATGTTTGCCCTTTTACAGAACTGTTCTTAGTCTCGGAATTCGTCCTGATCGCGCACGCGCAGAGAGGAGTGAGATAATATTTTTGACTTTGTCTGCCTCTCCGGCAGTCAAGCAAAATTGACAAATAATTCCAAACAGGAAATTTACTGTTTTTAAAGGACATCATGAAGGACACAAATAACAGAACAGGCACGAATGTAACGTGTTCGATAGGTTGGTGCAATGGACACTGCATCATCGGCAGTAAATTCCGGATAGATTTTTTAAAGGGGTGAAGCCGCTCCAATATTTGACTCTTTCCATCCATCCACCAATCCGTCCGTCTGTCCGTCCATCTGTGAAAAATGAAGAAGAAGAAGAAGAAGAAGAAGAAGAAGAAGAAGAAGAAGAAGAAGAAGAAGAAGAAGAAGAAGAAGAAGAAGAAGAAGAAGAAGAAGAAGAAGAAGAAGAAGAAGAAGAAGAAGAAGAAGAAGAAGAAGAAGAAGAAGAAGAAGAAGAAGAAGAAGAAGAAGAAGAAGAAGAAGAAGAAGAAGAAGAAGAAGAAGAAGAAGAAGAAGAAGAAGAAGAAGAAGAAGAAGAAGAAGAAGAAGAAGAAGAAGAAGAAGAAGAAGAAGAAGAAGAAGAAGAAGAAGAAGAAGAAGAAGAAGAACCTTCTAACGCAAGGCGTTTCTACGAAAAATGAACCCTTTGACGACCCTTTAAGACCACCAATACCTCAAAGACCACGAAAGACCCTTAAGACCCAAAAGTATCCGAGGATCCAAAAGACCCTGAAGACCAAAAAGTAGCGGAGGATCCAAAATTTCCTGATGACCCAAAATACCCAGAGGACCCAAAATACCCAAACGACCTAAAAGAACCAGATGACCCAAAAGTCCCCAAAATCCCTGAGGACCCAAAAGTCCCAAAAGTACCCGAAGACCCAAAAGACCCAGATTACCAAAAAAAAAAAAAAGACCCATAACACCCGTAGTCTCTTTAAGACTCTAATATAAAAGAATGAGGTGTGTGTGTGTGTGTGTGTGTGTGTGTGTGTGTGTGTGTGTGTGTGTCATGTTTTGTGTAGAGTTCGACTGGAGTGTTCTGATGTGGAGTGCAACACACCAAAATGATCGGCATGACCTCCTGAGTTGATTCGGCTAATTAACGACAAAGAACCCCCCAAAATTCCCATGTTTTAAATGCATGCCATGTTAAGGTGTATAGGGCAGCTGATTTGGTCCTTCCACAGCATGGCATTCTATTTATAAAATAAATAATAAAAATAATAACAACATTGTAACAAACCATATAGTAATGAATACTAACATTGTTGTTGTTAACAACAATAATAATCAGAGATTCATTTGGCAAGAATAATAATGAACGTATCATCTCCGCGCTCGCCCAAGCACATCTGGGCTTGGTGAAAGGTAAACCAATAATCAAGTAATATGCAAACAAGGCCTTGAAACCCAATGAAATTTGGTCCAATGCACTAACAGGCCCAATGATAATTCTAATGGGTTCTAAAGGGTAGTTATAAAGGGAAATTCCACAGTGTAAATCAAAAGGGGTCGAAAGGGTAATAGTAAAGAGTTATAAATGGTAATTCTAAAGTGCTCTCAAGGGTGGTTCAAAAGGGTAATTCAAAAGGCTTCTCAAGGGTAATTCTACAGGGTTCCAAAGGGAAATTCTAATGGTTCTAAAGGGTACGAAAGGGTAATTCTAAAGGGAAATTACTAAGGGTAATTCAAATGGGCAACTCTTAAGGGTAATTCTAAAGGATAATTATAAAGGGTAATTCTAATGGGTAATTCTAAATGGTAATTCCAATGGGAAATTCTAATGGGTAATTCTAAAGGGTAATTCAAATGGGTAATTCTAATGAGTAATTCTAATGGGTGATTCTAAAAGGGTAATTCAAATAGGAAATTCTAATGGGTTATTCAAAAAGGGTAATTCAAATAGGAAATTCTAATGGGTAATTCAAAAGGGTAATTCAAATCGGCAATTCTTAAGGGTGATTCTAAAGGGTAATTAAAATAGGCAATTCTTAAGGTGATTCTTAAGGGTAATTAAAATAGGCAATTCTTAAGGGTGATTCTAAAGGGTAATTAAAATGAAAATTCAAATGGGCAATTCTAAAGGGTAATTCTAAAGGATATTTCTAAAGGATAATTCTAAAGGGTAATTCTAATCTAATAGGTAATTCAAATGGGCAATTCTTCATGGTAATTCTCATGGGTAATTCTATTGAGTAATTCTAAAGGGTAATTCTAAAGGGTAATTCTAAAGGGTAATTCTCATGGGTAATTCGAAAGGGTTATTCTCATGGGTAATTCTAATGAGTAATTCTAAAGGGTAATTCTAATGAGTAATTCTAAAGGATAATTCTAAAGGGTAACTCTTAAGGGTAATTCTCATGGGTAATTCGAAAGGGTTATTCTCATGGGTAATTCTAATGAGTAATTCTAAAGGGTAATTCTCAAGGGTAACTCTAAAGGGTAATTCTAAAGGGTAATTCGAAAGGGTAATTCTAATTAGTAATTCTAAAGGGTAATTCTAAAGGGTGATTCTGAAGGGTAATTCTAAAGGGTAATTCTAAAGGGTAATTCTCATGGGTAATTTGAAAGGGTAATTCTCATGGGTAATTCTAATGAGTAATTCTAAAGGGTAATTCTAAAGGGTAATTCTCATGGGTAATTTGAAAGGGTAATTCTCATGGGTAATTCTTAAGGGTAATTCTAACGGGTAATTCTAAAGGCCCTGTCACACCTTGACGATTTAGCCAGCGTATGCCTGACGTTTGCAAAATTTGGCTAAAACACTGGCACACGTGGAATACATTATGGGTAAGTTTGTATACGTTAAGAGCACACTGGCATACGTCGCAGTACGCTGACTTTTTTTCGTAGTACGCTGGCATACGTCTTTGTACGCTGGCATATGTCGTAGTACGCCGAGGTGTTAGACAAATTTTCCATGCTTGAAATTCTTTGACGTATGCCAGCGTATGACTCACACGTTCCGCATAACGCTGGACATAAGTTGTAGGCACGTTACGCGATCACTGACACATGTCGACACACGTTACTTGTAAGTTACTCATAAGTTGAAACACGTCGAGGTAATGTTTAGCGTACCGGAAACTTATTTATAACCTATGAGTAACGTGTTGTAGGCACGTTACGCGATCGTTGACACACGTCCACACACGTTATTTGTAAGTTACTCATTAGTCGAAGCACGTCAAGGTAATGGTTGGCGTCAGTGTGTCCAGACTCCCTGTTTTTGTTTTTGTTTTTATTCGGTTTGACGGTGATGTTGACACTTCGATTTCTAGTGCGGTTATAATATAATATAATTAATGGGCTGCCGCTCAATGATTTAAATCATAACCGCACTAGAAATCGAAGTGTCAACATCACCGTCATACCGGAGAAAAAAAATAAATAAAATAAAAAACCAGGGAGTCTGAACACTGACGCTAACAATTACCTCGACGTGTTTCGACTTATGAGTAACATACAAGTAACGTGTGTCGATGTGTGTCAACGATCGTGTAACGTGCCTACAACTTATGCCAGCGTATGCGGAACGTATGTCAACTAGAGAGTTGACATGCTGAAAATTTCATGAAAACATGAAAACAACTGTCAACATGCTGAAAATTTATCGAAGTACTCGGCGTATGACGACGTATGCCAGAAAACTACGACGTATGCCAGCGTGCTCTTAACGTATACAAAACTTACCCATAACGTATTTGACGTGTGCCAGCTTGGTTCGGCAAATTTTTCATACATCGGCATACGCTGGCTAAATCGTCAAGGTGTGACAGCGGCTTCACACTTCAATGTCTAGTGCGGTTATGATTTGAATCGTCAAGCCACAGCCTATGAATAGCCGATGCCACGTGATAGTCGGCGATACGCTGCCGCGCGCTATGTATAAGTTAGACTATCGTTGGGCATAGGTTGTGAATGCCGACAACACGCTCAGCATTCGTTGGTATAAGTTATCTATATGTGATTAAAACGTTCTGTGTACATTACTAATGGTTCTGTGTACATTACCAATCATCATTGGTGCTAATGCAGTAAACAAAAACAAAAAAGCTACAGAGATAATTTGATCACTTACCTGGGATAAACAACTTTTACGATCAACAATTAAAGTATGAGTGATCAACAATTAAAGTAGGAGTATATGCCCCGGTTAGAATAGGTGTACCATATCCCTGTGTCGCAAGAGGCGACGAGGGTTGCGTCAGGAAGGGCATCCGGCGTAAAACCTGTGCCAAATCATTATGCGGATCATAACGGATGATCCGCTGTGGCGACCCCTAACGGGAGCAGCCGAAAGAAGAAGAATTAAAGTAGGAGTGAAACAGTTAAGAATGAGCCTGTACCGAAATACTCGCTATGGATGTTAGTTCTTCACTCCATGCATTCCACTGAATATCACACTCATTCCCTCCTTCCCCTCCCACCTCCCTGAGCAGTTAATGATTTTTTTCCTGATTTCATTTCAATGTTTTTGGCTGAAGCTTCTTTTTTGTTCATAAAAAAACCCATTTATTGACCTTCGTACAAAAGACTATGTTGCCCGGTAGTGCCAGAATACTCAGCGTAATCATCACCGAAGGAGTACATGATAATAAACAGACACCTGATAGGTAGGGACCTTAATGAAACCTTAATGAGGTGGCTTAATGAGTAATGGTTCATGCAAAGCATTGAAATAACATTTGATAACTACTCCTGATACTACTATTACTACCCAAATTAATCCCACCTTTATGGAGTCGGCTTGGGAACGTTTTTGCTCCAATCTTCCATGAACCAGCTGACCAGGTATGCTGTTCTACTCAAGATAGCAGGAATTGGAATTTTGGCTTGAGCTTTGGCGATAAGTCATCTACCCTTGGTGAAAGACACTATGAGATAATTTACATTTATAAAGTAATGCGAACAGATGGGACAACCAGATTAATGTCTATCTGAGGGATGGCCACTTAGCAATGCAATGCTCTGCCTGTGATGCACTAATCGACAGTATATACTCAAGCCAGGAATTAAACCCATGCTAGGCAGCTCAAAGGTAAGTTTGCTACCTGTATGTATGTATGTATGTATGTATGTATGTATGTGTGTGTAATATGTGTATTTATATCAAATAGGTCAGTTGTTCTATTTTTGCAATGAGCTCACAGTCTCTTGCAGGGAACAAGTAGAGATAAAGAAGAATGTTTTACAAGTAATTATAAGGAAATTTTGCACAGGAGGAGGCTATTCGGCCCATCATGCCTGCGCCACACTACTACCAGATTTAATAAATCCATCAATACCCTTCACTTCGTGTGCAGCCTTTTGGCTGCTACACTGGTACTCATTTCGCCGACCTCAGAAGGATGACAGGCTGAGTCAACCCCCTGGTGTTAATTCAGAGGAAAATGGGGCTTGAACTCAGGACCCCAGGATCCCAAGCCACCACCCTAACCGCTATGCCAACACCAGTTTACAAGAAGCATCTTGCCGATTCTTAAGGAAAGACTGGTAAATAATGAGGTAATAAAGATGTGGGAAACAACAAGGAATAGGGAATGCAAAAGTTCATTCCAAGACAGGAGGATTTGAAACGAGAAAAGTGCAGTGACGGCAAAGGTTGAAGTACGATCAGCTTACCGCAAACTGTATCTGACATCCACCCATGATGTATTCGAGGAAGGAGTAGATTTTGATGATCTGCGAAAAAAGAAAAAAAAAGATGGGAAGAAAAATAAATCTTGTTGGCATTTCTAGTGGATTGTATATCTGATGCAAACTTAATTGAGGTCCTGAACCACAAGTTCACTTGTCACACAGAGAAATCTTGTGTTTCTCAATGACATCGTTCCGTGAATTTGTGTGGACAGATGGATACCTCAAATTTATGTCTCTATTTTTTTGTCATATGTCGTCAAGAGAGTCATTTGGAAATGGACTTGAGGACACATAATACGTATTTGGGATTTATTTTGTTTCAATCAAAGCAGCCAGGACAAGTGTACCAGCAATTTTATTTTTTTGCTTTATGAATTAACCTTGTTACAATTGACTCATTGTGTCAACAATTTGGGGTTTGAACCACTGACCTCCCAGACTCAGAATGGATGGTCTAACAATTACACGACACACAAGCATTCAAACGAGTGGAAGTTGGGCATGGTTTGATTTAACCTTAGGTGACTAAACATGCATTTTTCATGTTACACAAAATATAATTCAGTCATTTGCTTTGTCTTCCAAGCTTAAAGATACCCAGAACACCATTTTTCTCTGGCAACATCACCCTTTAACTCACAATAATGAAATACTTTGTACTGTGACACGGCAGAGTATTGAGGAGGTTTGAATATGGAATTCAAATTGGTTTGATGCAACATATGATGCACTGCTCAAACTTCCACCAAACCGACAAGGCAGACAGCCACTTGACAAGAGACAATTGTGGTTTGACGCAGTGCGGATAAAGTGAGGAATATTTATATTTGGGAATGCAGCGATTTCATACTACCTGAATCTCCACTATTACTCATGGTAAAATGGTTCAATTGCATATGCAGTACTCTTATAATTAAGGCAATATTGTTCAATTCTCTCATGGGGCCATTTGCATATTACTTGGTCAGAGGGTGGCAGTTATAATGAAAGGAAAGGAATGAAAGAGAATAGGAAAGACAAAGGAGGGGAGGGGAATGTTGCAGAAGGGAAAAACTAAAAGAGGACCCACAGAGTATTGTGGCTCAACATTTGTAACAAATACAGTATATCACTGAGTGAAATGTTACTTGGAGGTTTGAAAAGTGTTGTTAAACCTTCTTATTAATTTATTTAGGCCCTTCTCAAAGAGAATCAGAGGGCTGGAAGGATAGCTTAGAGGTATGCACACATACCTTGACCTGTTTTGCCTGGGTTCGAATCTCAACTCCTCTATAAACTGTTACCCTGGTGTTTTGCATGTATGATGATGCATCATTGTGTGTGCCATCCCTTGGAAGGATGTTAAGCTTGTGCTATAGGTGGGCGTTAAAGGTCCCAGCGTTTCCCGGGTGGTGGGAATGATTAGGAAGAAGGTGGGAATAATTGGGAGCATAAAATAAATGCTAGTAGCAGTAGTCGTAGTTCCAAGGAAATATTTGGTAAGTTATGTGGTTAAGTGATGTATAACAGGACAACTCAGCAGGAGAATGCTTGCTTTTCAAACTCTATTATCTTGTTTATTATTTTGGAATGCCCAGCTGAGTTGAATCTAACTGAACTGGCCTTTCGATGCAGTTTCAACAGCGAGTGCTGTATCATGGGAACATACTGTCCTACAGAAAGACTTCAGCTTCCTGCTTTGTCTCAAATGAGTATTATTTGATGATCTTATTAATCTTTGTAAAAAAAAAAATAGAAAAAAAGAAAAAAAAAGAGGCCTTTTGGTCGATATACTGGCCAAATTTGTCCGACTTGACTCAATAAGACTAATCCTTTCCTTGAACTGTGGTGGAAGCCACAATGATGGATGAGCTGTGATGGTAAATTAAATGAGAGGTGGTTATGTGGACCTGTAAAACAGCGATAAGACTGATTACAAGTTGTCTGTATGAATGGCGTATGATGTGACGTGTGGTTTTTAGTTCTTACCTTACATGAACTCAGAACGACGACGCCGGAGTTCTTATATCGTCGCTTCTTTGCCTTGTATTTTGGATTAATGCAATCCCATTGTACCTGAAATTACAACTGTTATTATCATGAGGAATTAATTATAAATAAACTTTCTGGGATGTAGGTGAACATATACCCCACATGATGGAATAATAATAATAAAAACGATGATTTTTACTTTTAACAATGGTCTAACTTAGTGCTGAAAATACCAATTGAATGTGATGACTTTCCCTCAATAGCTTTGCAATCCTGACTTAATATTAAACTACCATCTGAACAATGAACCACAAATTGACTTGATCATGAAATATCAACCATATAAAACACAATGTGTGTTTGTGGATTTGTTTATATGATGTCTGTCCCCCCTCAAAAGGATGATTTAAGAAGAGTTTTAAAGGCCAATCTTCTAACAGGACTGTGTGTTCACTATGGTCTATTTTTTTCAGGATAAAAAAACTCGAAAAACAAATTATATTAAAGAGTAATTACGTCTCTTCTTTTTGAAATGTAGACGGTGACTTGCAACCAGGCCTCAATGGTGGTGTACAGAAGCGTTAAACAAAATAAATAAATAAATAAAGACAAGGTGCAGGGGGGTGAAATTCACTACACATGATGTGTAACGCATGCAGAGTAAAGCGAGTGTTCATTTACATATGCACAATGTCTAATAAATAAAGAAGACATAACCACACCTGACACTAGGGTGAGGCTTCAGGCTTTGGCATGCTCACGAGGCTGTACCCTCAAAATGAAAGGTTCCAGAATATGAAGAAAATATGGTAACATTTGTACATGTAGTGTTTTAATATAACACTTTTTCTTGCAACAAAACATCATATCTTCCAGTCTCTGAAAATTTCAAATAAAATAATTCAAATCCATCATTTTTGAGGTGCTTTTAGACTACTATAGAATAAAATATGATGATGTGATCAACATCATCATAATCATCTATTTACATCCTCTTGATGGAGTGTCAATGCTACCAAAGCAGTTTCTTGTCAAGGCCTATTCCTGGTGGTTTACTGTTGCATTCCCAGTCAGTCAGGGTTGAAATTTGGAATTTGTTTTTTGGTTGCCAGCGATAACTTGCCTATTCTTTGTGAAGACACAAAGTGATCATTAATGTCAACGACCATTGCTGGCTTACCTTTGACTCAACCTCTTGCTCAACATCCATCGGATGGACAGCACACACAATGATGAATCACCCTGCCTGTGAAACACCAGGGTGAGCGTTTATAGCTGGGCCGACATTTTAACCCAGGCCATAAAGCCCAAAGGTGAGAAGGCATACATTGAAGCTATCCTGCCTGCTCAAAGTATGATTGATCACCGGTGGGAAATTTGGACTGCAAAAAATTGTCATATAAATTTTTTGATTTTTTTGAGTAAAGTTTAGATAGGCTGGCATGATGGCCTTGAGGTATGCACAGTCACCTCTGAGCTGTCTAGCCTGGGTTTACATCTTGGCCCAGCTATAAACTGTCATCGCGTTATTTCACAGGCAGGGTGATTCATCAATGTTTGTGCTGTCCCTCAGATGGACGTTAAACTGGGCATCCCATCTGTCAGCATTTGGTGGTGGATGTTAAAAATCCAAAGGAGTCCATTGCGAAGACTAGGCAAGCTATCTCCGGTCTGGTATGCTGGTCAAAATTCAAAATTCCTTCCTAGACTTCCTGTGTCAGAGTGGCAAGCCATCCATGATTGTAACCCTCGCCAAGAAACTACTTTGGCACATCAGCCAACGCTCTGTATAGAGCATGGTACATGATGATGATATTTTAGACACTTTGATGGTACAGTAGAACCTAAACTAGCTGGACCGAATTGTGGGAACATTTGTCTGGCTAAAAATAAAATCCAGCAAATTATTATTCAACACAGGTATGGAATGACAAAAAAAAATACATATAAAATGACATTAGATATAAGAGAAACACGATTTGAGAAGAATTTCTCGAAAATAAGAGAAAAGAAAACAAAAATATAAAATATATAAATGGACGAAGTAAAAATATGAATTTAATTCCCTCTGCCACCGAAGGTGGATGGAGGTTACGTTTTCATCCATGGCTGTCTGTCTGTTTGTTTGTTTGTTTGTGAACAGCATATCTCAAAAAGTTGTGGACAGATTTGGACAAAATTTGGTGAAGAGCTTGGGTATGTGACAAGGACGAAATTATTAGATTTTGTTGAAGATCCGAATCCGAATCCGGATCAAAGAAGTTTTTTTAAGTGATTTATTCCCCATTGAGTGAGAGGGCTAAAACGATATACTATAGCACAACATCTCAAAAAGTTGTGGATGGATTCAGACGAAACTTAGTGGATGAGTTGGTTAGCTAACAAGACCAAGCCAATTAAATTTTAGTTCAGGTCCGAATCCAGATCCAGTCTATCAGTGGGAAACAAAACATAAACTAATCAGCCTAGTGGAGGTATGCACTCCACCGAGTGGCTGTTCTAGTTTTAAATATTTCCTAATTTTTTTCATCAAAATTCGTCTGAAAGGCTCATAATGAAAATATAATTATACTACAAGGACTGCACATAACAATACAGTACCCTGATTACTCACCAGTGATCTAATTGACAATTCAGAGCTATCTTCACAACTTGCACAGAACCATGTTTGTAACATGTTTGCACATGAGGAAATAAATTGTATGTATCGCTACACGTTGTTCGACTAAATGCGTTTATGGCCTATTGTTGTCTGGCCAGCTGACGTTTGACTCAATTTCATTTTGGGTCTATTACATCACAGGTGTGACCATGATGATTACAACACATTGACTGATATAGCCATTATTATAGCCCAGAGCAGGATGGAACTTCATATAACCTCGTTCTTCCATCTATTAAAACTTGACATCGCATCATGCTCAATAGATGCAAAGAGAAGTATTATGATATTTTCCCAATGCTTACATCTGATGCACTTTAAAACTACAAATAATATTCATACAGAGGTCATGTGCCTCCAAGAATTCAAAAGAAAAATAAACAGATGCCATCGTTTTTCGAAATAACAAGAATGTTGTCGACGGACATCATGAAAAAAAATACTGCACAAGGAAATTTTGACACAGGAGGGGACCGATAAGTCCAACATAGCCGTATCATACTCGCACCCTACAACCCTAACTCAATCACCCAATTCACGAGCATATTCACCCTCCATGACAACAACTACACCCACACCACAAACCCAATCAAACCCAACATCCATTCTTTGGAAAGGTGGGAGGTGGATAGAGGGAGGGGTGGGAGGGGGAGGTAAGGGGCAAAGATGTAAATCATAGAAAGGATGTTAACAATCACAACATCTGGGATTTTTATGATTATTATACTTCATTATGAGGGAGATGGGGAGGGGGCGAGAGCCAATTAGGTGAGGGTTGCTTTAACAGAGATGGCATGTTGAAGCTTTACAACACCCACTACTCAATGAATCAATATCTCAAAAATACAAAGACAACACAACATCCGAACAACGCCCACAGATCACCCGATTCTATTCCAGTCTACCTTCTATTTCTGTGAACCCTCCCTGTATCCCTTCTTGGTACCTATCCAATTCCATTTTAAAACTAACTACTGTCCCTGCTGCGACCACCTTCGAAAGAAGATCGACCATTCCAGACATTAATGACTTTGTGTGATATACCGGACCTCCAGACTTGCTACCGTCTTCACTCTCCATTCATTTACTCTCAAACTAAAACCCATGGTCCATTTAGTGCAAAGCTTTCTTGAATCTATTTTATAAATGCTCTTCATTATTTTAAACATTTATATGAATGCCTTCACAATTCCCTAATTCCTTCCTAATGTAAAGAGCATCGTCACGACCTAAAATCCTTCTAACATTTCCCATTGCTGCCTAGCACTGTGCTAACTACTCAAGCCCTGCATCTTCAAATATCCCAAGATCTTTCTCTTGTGCAGTACACACGTGCACAACCACCTCTATACCTCTCTCTAAAACTACCCCCTGCATTATGTAGTCCTTATTTAAATTATTTCTGCCCAATGCCCAATAATACCTGACAGCGGATTCCACTCTTTACCATACTATCCGAATCACTGATGGAAATTACAAACAATAGCGGTCCGAGTATCGATTCCCAAGGTACTCCATTACTTACAACTTCCCAGTCTGACATCCTGCCACTGGCAACGGCTCATTACTTCCATTCCCTTAGCCGGCTCTGATCCAGTTTGCTTCTCGAGCAACGTCTCAGCAAGCCCTAACATTAATTATCAATTATCTTTGAGTTTTATGCAAAGTAAATACCAAATATCTTCGTACTGGCACACAGTCATTCCTTTCAAAAGGGCACCATGAACTAGCTAACGTCCACGCGATAATGTTAGTAGATGATAAGATTTCAAGTCTGTGCAAATCGTGTCGAGTTCAATGAAAGAATATTTCGAGAACAGTCATGCACATTAAGGCCGGTTGCACAATAAGGGGGGTGCTCGCACCTTTGGAACTACATCCTTCCATCCATCTCAAAATATAAACCTTTTGGAAATTGAATGGAAACTGTCATAGTTCTCAATTATTTTTATGATCAAGGCTTTACTTTGTGATGAGATGCAAAAACTATATTTGTTTATTGAATTATCTATTTTGCACATGACCAACCCAAGCTATATTACGTCCTCGTTTATGGATTTCAAGGTTGTCAGACTGTATAAATCACATCAACAAAAATTGCCTGAAGCATCAGAAGCCAATATAATTGGAGTGTGTTACTTCACAACCTGTCAACCAAACCCAAGTCTGCCAATCTGTCACGAATATAATCATTCATAATTTATCAGACAATAAAATTTCTCCCAAAAATATATGTTCCCTTATATGGAACATTGACACAGGAGGAGGAGGCCGTTAGACCGATCAAAGCCTACACAAGCATTGTCAACTTATGGGTGTTAACTCCACCACTGAAGGTGGACGGAGGTTATGTTTCACCCCTCTCAATCTGTTTGTCTGATTTTCTGTCCATACGTTTGTTTATCTGTTTGTCTATCCGTTTGTGAGCAGGATGTCTCAAAAAGTGTTGGACAGATTCGGACAAAAATTGGTGGACAGGTTGGGGGTGTGAGGACGAATAGATTCGATTTTGGTGACGATCTGGATGCAGATCTGGCCCATCAGTGGGATATAAAATGTAAACTGTTCAGCCCGACAGAAGTATGCACTCGACCGAGTGCTGTTCGTGTTTGTCGATGTTCTCCTTTTGATAGCTGAGTGTGAATCAAGGAAGCGGCACATTGTTTTTTTCGTTTTTCTTTTCGTCTTTTGTATGATTTCGCCGAGGTTTGAACCGCCAACCTCCTAGACTTCGACCATTACACCACCGAGTCTAGTTTTCTTGGTTATAGTTATTTTATATACTTGAAATAGGGAGGGCAAGTTTGAGTTGGATGTGGCCATCCCAATTTAGTAGAACATTCCCATACACACACCATGTTCATGTACAACCAGCAAGTTTCAATGCGTTTCATCTGACAAACAACCAAACAGACACATACGTATCAATACATTTCCCCCACACCGATGATGACTATCGTTTCCTTATACTATAACACAGGGAAATGGTCTAGTTTAGAATTATTTGTTCAACTTCTGGGACTTTGATATGTTTTTTGCGATAACATCCAGTTTTCAAGCTCTTATGTCTGATAGTGCAGAAGTGCATTAGCAGGTATGATAATTCACTCACTTTAACATAAAAGTAAAAACCTTAGTTGGAGGTGACAATCCCAATTTATTAAAATGTTCCCATGCACAGCTATAGTACAACCAACACTTTTCAACTTATTTCATCCCGCAGTTTAGGCCTAGGTCACATTTGCTCAACGGCGAGGATACGGCGGCTGTATGCCCTCTGAATTGACAGAAACGTGCGGCGGCCGCAGAGAAACTGAGGTGGCCTCAGGGAGGCCCTACGCTGTATGGCTATATTGTACAGGCCGTAGGGGCACCATGGAATTATAGCGCGGAGTTATAACTTTTTTTCATTTCTACGTTCGCCGTAGAAATTCGACAAGCCAAGCTATGACATAGATGTGTTCCACGTCGACCATACGTAGGGCGTACGGTGGGCTTGCGTTATCCGTGGGGCTGCCATAAGCTCTTCTCAATGAAAAATGAATTTTCCCAACCCCCAAAAAATTATGGCAGCCGCACTATTTCCACGGTCGCCGTACGGTGGCCTTGCGGTCTGTGTGACTACCTGCGGGCAACGCAGGGTCGACGCACAATTTCCCTATGCCCGCCCTGCACCTACGTACGGCCTCCGTGGCAGTCTGCATCGACCGTGCGTCCACCGTACGCTACCGCTAGAGATCCGAGTATAGGTGTTTGCCTATAGAGTGGTGCCCCCAGAATCCCAATTTAATTCGTTCCAGGAGGCTGTTCGGATTGCAAAAAGTTCAGATTCCAAAAATATTTTCCCAATAAGAAATAATGGAGTGAATTAATCCGTTTGTGGACCCAAAGAAAAACCACTTTCAAGACACTTTAAACTGAAATTCCCCATGTTTAAGGTAAAATAAGATGAGTAAATGACCTTCGGTGGCGGTGTATTGTATGTAAACTGGTACAATCACCACATCCAAAGGTCCACACAGGCTCGAGCTCCGGCCTGGGTTCCGATCGCTCGCGCACTCTGCGAGAGCGCTGCCCCCAGGGCAGCTCATCAAACATGATGCCCGCAGAACCACTATCACTTTCATCAAACGTATCGGGCTGACGTAATCATGGATATTCCAAATTACAACCAGTTTTGCTGTGAAATTCAATCCTTGCCCGACAGTCCATCACACCACGTGATCGGATTGCTTTTTTTGTTATTAATTAAAACACAAGATGATTAAAAAAAACAAACATCACAAATGAAGGTGAAAACACGAGGTAAGGCCAAAGTCACATTTGGCTCGGCGGCCGGAGGGTCTACAAAATGTACGGGCACTAGTGATTATAAAGCGGCCGCAGTATTTCCATGGTCACACTATGTAGCAGTCACATGTTTTTATTTTTCAGGTAGACGCACGGTGTATTTATAAATTGTGGAGACCGAAAACGTGGGGGTACGGTCTTTGATTTGATGTCGCACGGTGACCTTAGGGCGTTCCTGCAGCGGCCATAGCATTTTCAAGGCAGACGCAAGGTGCCCGCAAGGCGACCACAGGGGGACCGCAGGGGGACCCTAAGCAGAACGTGTGGCCAGACGGACGGTAAGGAATGGGTTGATTTTTTTTTTTTTTTGGCGTGTCGAATTTCTACGGCGAACGTAGAAATGAAAAAAGTTATAACTCCCCGTTATAATTCCACGACGACCTTATGACCTGTAAAATATAGCCATAGGGCGTCGGGCCACCCTGAGGCCACCTCAGTTTCTCTGCGGCCGCCGCACGTTTCTGTCAATTCAGAGGGCGTACGGCCGCCGTATCCTCGCCGTAGAGCAAATGTGACTGAGGCCTAAAGTATCGATCGACACACAAGAGATGTTTTCACGAGTACTTCCACCGACGAACTGAATGAGCAAAGCGTGAATATGCGGCTCGAACGGGTGGGGGAGACACGTGAACAAACATGAACGCCACGTTGTGTTCGGTTTTTTAAAATGTATTAGGTTTTTAGGGCAAAATTTTCTCGAAAAAATTGTTCGGATTCCAATTTGTTCAAACAGTGGGGCGTTCGGATTATGGGGGCACCATGGTATATTATAGTTATAGTATATTCAGTTATATATACTGTTATATTTTTATTTTAGTAAAAAAAGAACTGGTATATATACCCACTCGTTACCATCCGTCTGGCCGCACATTCGCCTTAGGGCCCCCCTGCGGTCGCCTTGCGGTCACCTTGCGTCTGCCTTGAAAATTCTATGGCTGCCGCAGCGATGCCCTAAGGTCACCGTGCGACATCAAATCAAAGACCGTATGGCACCCCCACGTTTTCGGTCTCCACGATTTCTAAATATGCCGTGCGGCTCCCCGAAAAATAAAAACATACGTGACTGCTACATTGTGTGACCGTGGAAATACTGCGGCCACCGTATAATTGCTAGTGGCCGCAGATTTTGGAGACCCCACGGCGGCCGTGGCAAATGTGACCTAGGCCTTAGGAGTGCATAAAATACACAGCTATGTAAATTGGCCAAGTCGTTTTTGATTATATAAGGTTTTCATGCAGAGGTACAATTATAGTACTGTACACCACTGAGAGTTGTCCCACCAGGAGTGACATGATACACATTTACATATAGAATTTGCATCGTCTCCACTTCCCGAATCCCTTTGACTGATTTATTTTTTGCCAAGGAAGCTCGGGAAGCCCAATACCTTCCCAGGCATACCCCAAGTACAACCACCAGATTTCATTTCATTCCATCTAGCGGTTTAGGAGTGCATATGAGTCAAAACAAAAACACACTCCACTAAGCCAAATTGTATTGGTACATCGGAGGGGACAGGGGGTTGGGAGGGGTGGGTGGAGATCCATAGCGAGACTGTTTTAAGTGGAACATGGTCTGTGTGTTTAGAGTATGTTAAGACTGCCATGTAACAGGGATCTGTTAGAGAGTACGTCGTATTGTAAAATGTGATGCTGAGGAGCCAACATATGGAATTTATAGACAGGATAATCAGACTACTTTTGTATGTGTAAACACCTCTTGTTTGTGGGTTGGGCCAGGTAAGGCCTTCCCATCACAAAAGGCACACGTCACACGTGTGCGAAAAGGCCGTCACGATCTGTCTGGCCCATTTGTGCCAGCCATAGCAGTGTAATGCGCTGTAGGGCCTGGAAGTAGGCAATGGATATATTTTTTATTGGGGCCACCCCATGGATGAATGGCCCGCAGGAGCAGCTCACCCAGAGAAGGACGAGGAGGGGCTGAGAGAACGGACATACCAGAGCTCCTGGTATGTATGAGGAGGGTTCCAGTCGGAGGAAGAAGTGCCTGGAAACGAGGGCTGGTTCAGGGTGCATGTCCTGAGGGGCTTGTAGTTTACTTCTTCGCTTGTTCACTTCTTGTGGCTTCCTGTTTGGGGTACTCGTTGTGGCTGCTTTACTTCATCATCACTGGTTTACTTCGTCATCGACTCACTTTGTCGACATCTTCCAGAACGGACTGCATCATCACCTTCCACCCGATACATCATGCCAAGGGAAAGTCCTCACCTGCAATTTTAATGTTTGTATAAGTGTAATCTGTGGTGCCAAGTGTGCATTAGGTTTTATTTATTTGTATTTATTTCCCTGCATAAAAGTTGCACATTCCCTTCACCCTACTCATGTCTGTTGATTCACTTTGTAAACTATTCCGAACTGCTTGTCTTGTCCACCTTTTCCCCCGTATTCTTCAAAAACAAACCTTTAAAAAGGTAAGAAAAATGTTCGATCCATCTGCTTCCTGTACGCGTGCCATCAATTTTGGTTCATTTGGGCAACCTTGGGAAATCGTAAGTATTGAATAACTAGAAAATACAACCCGTCGCTTCGCTGACCGTAATATGAAGGGGGGAGTAATGAGGAATGGAGGGAGAGAGGAGGTAGAGAGAGGAGGGAGGGGAGGAAGAAAGGACAGAGGGGAGATGAGAGGGAAGGTGGAGCTCGGAGGGGTGAGGAAGGGTTAGAAAGGGTGGAGCTAGGAATGGGGGAAAAGCAAGGAAAAGGGGGTGGGGAGAGTGACGCCTCACTAAACATCGCTATAAACTTCAGGAGGGGGGTGGGTGCAAGGAGGAGAGGGGGAAGTGCAGAGGGGGAGGGGTTTTAGAGGAGGTAAGTGTGAGTGGAGGTGGAGGGAAGGCAACGTAATGGGAAAGTAAATCAGCATGAAGAGAAGAGAATGCGGTATGAGTGGAAGGCAAGGGAGCATGAGGGGAAGGGAAGGGGAAGAAACACAAAGGAAGGGGAAGGCAGCGGGAGGGGCAGGGAAGGCAAGGGCGATAAAACATGCCCAAGCAGGAACATTTTCTGTTTAATCACCAGGTTCTATATAAAACCAGACGAGGACATTTAAAACCCATGCTATCTACCTGGCAAAGGCCTGCCTGCATGCATGCATACTCGCACATACGTACAGCGATGTTTGCACCCCACTTTTTCTTTTTTTTGTATGTTGAATGCTCCAGGCATGGACTGAATAGTCCTCATCGAGGCCAAGCCTTCAGTAAAAGAACTGCAATGTGAAGTGAGGAGGGAAAATGAGTGAGTAAGAAAAATGTATGATGAAAAGTATATGATGTTTGTTTGCAAGAAAAAGAGAGTAAAGCTAGCCCAGTAGCTATAGTTTGAGACAGAAAGTAAGACCAGCAATCCTGACACGGAGAGTGTAAGATGGTTCCGGGCACCACTTTAACGCTCCAAAGTCAGAACGGTAGTACCACCCTGGGCGGCTGCTGTCTACAATCTACGACCTAAAGCCTACAATCAATCTGCAATCTACACTGGTCGGCTCACTCCGAATCTGATTAGTATATGCTGCAGTCCCCTCAACAGAGGGGGAGGGGTGGGGGAGAGAAGGGGAGGGTGGGGGAGAGGGAGAGAGGGAGGGGAGATGGGAGAGGTTAGAGAGAGAGAGAGAGAGAGAGAGAGAGAGAGAGAGAGAGAGAGAGAGAGAGAGAGAGAGAGAGAGAGAGAGAGAGAGGGAGAGGGGTGGGAGAGTGGTGGGAGAGAGGAGTGGGATAAGGGTGAGAGAGGCAGAGGGGTGAGAGAATGAGAGGGAGAGAGAGGTGGGATAGGGGTGAGAGGGAGAAGGGGGAGTGGAGCGAGAGTGAAGTAGGGGAGAGGGGATGGGAGGGTGTGGAGGGGGAGAGGAGAGGGGGAAGGGATTCCAGCAGATTCCAGGAGAGGGGGAAGGCCAGTTTAACATCCATCCGAGAGACGGCACACACATTGATGAATCACCCTGGCTGTGAAACACTGGGATGACAGTTTATGGCTGAGTCGGGATTCAAACCAAGGCGAGACAGCTTTGAACAAGCATGCGTACCTCTCGGCTATCCTGCCATGATGTGGTGATTCATTGCTTTGGAACTGAAAGCATTTTTAACCTCCGCCATCTTCGAAGATGGATGAGGGTTACTGTTTTCACCCCTTTCTGTTTGTTACTTACGAAATATAAAGATTTCGTAAGTATATTGATGCCTTCCGTTTCTGTTTGTTTGTTTGTTTGTTTGTTTGTTTGTTTGTAGGCATGATAACCCGAGAACAGAAGAAGCTACCAATGTCAAATTACACCACGTGATTCAGGAGGATGATGGCTAGTGCTGATGAGATTTTGGTCAAAATCGGTCAAAGGTCAAGGTCACAGTGAGGTCAAACATCCAAAAAATGATAACTCAAGAACGGAGAAGCTTCCAATGTCAAATTACACCACGTGATTCAGGAGGCTGATGGCTAGTGCTGATGAGATTTTGGTCAAAATCGGTCAAAGGTCAAGGTCACAGTGAGGTCAAACATCCAAAAAATGATAACTCGAGAACGGAAGAAGCTTCCAATGTCAAATTACACCACGTGATTCAGGAGGGTGGTGGCTAGCGCTGATTAGATTTTGGTCAAAAATCGGTCAAAGGTCAAGGTCACAGTGAGGTCAAACAACCAAAACATTCGATTTTTGATGGTTTGGTACAGAATCATCGTAGAAACTTCTGGTTTGTGTTGCTACCTTCTCTCGAGACAGCTTTTATTAGACAAGGTCAGAGGTCAAGTTGTCGATTTCGTAAGTACCAGTCTATGACTGCTTGTTTGTTTATTTGTTTGTAGACACGATAACTCGAGAACGGAAGAAGCTACCAATGTCAAATTACACCCCGTGGTTCAGGAGGTTGATGGCTAGTGCTAATTAGATTTTCGTCAAAATCGGTCAAAGGTCAACGTCACGGTGAGGTCAAACATAATTCCGTAAATTCATGTGGAGAAATGGAGTATTTTTGCTTCGCTCGACGTTACGAGTTCGTTTTAACTTCAATTTTAATTTTGTCTTCGGTTTTTGCGATCGCTAAGGACGCTTAAAACTTGGTTGTCGAAATTCTGGTAAAATCGGATGTTTTGGAGACGTTCTAAGATTGTATAAAAAATATTTCACTCGACGCGTCACGGGTCGTCCCATGATGCAGTGCGCTCGAGCAGACGCGTCGTTGAGTGACGTTAAGGTTTTGGGTGGAGAAATGGAGATTTTTTGCTTCGCTCGACGTTACGAGTTCGTTTTAACTTCAATTTTAATTTTGTCTTCGGTTTTTGCGATCGCTTAGGACGCTTAAAACTCGGTTGTCGAAATTCTGGAACAGCGATGAATAACTGATATACATATATATATATATATATATATATATATATATATATATATATATATATATATATATATATATATATATATATATATATATATATATATATATATATATATATATATTGTTGCGGTATTCGCGCCCGCCGGCGTGCGGACGGCCACTTAACTCGAATCGCGGCACGTCGCCCACCGGACGGACAATCCAGTCGTGACCCTCTCGGACTAACGCCGGGAACCAGTCACGGGTGGACCTTTCGGTCTCACCGCGATCGAGCCAATCAGCCCCCGCGTGGGATAGGGTTGCTCGCCAAATTCGACCTACCTAAGTACCCACGCGGAGGGTAGACCGGGCGATCGCACCTCGCCGCAGGTCGACTTCGGACACGGGCCACTTAAGTGACCCGTTCCGTACTATCAGAATAACCGAGCGGTGTTATCGTCGACCTCGACGGTTCGATTAATTATCGGGCGTATTCAGCCCACTACCAACCCTTTACGTGAAGCAAGATGAGGATTCAATGGGAGAAATGACGAAGCGAAGCGGGAAACAGTTCAACACAAAAGCACATTTATTCGCGGCACACGGGAAACACACATTCAATTCCACCAAAAGCACACAGAAAAGACACAATGCAATTTACACAAAAAGCAAATGTAAAAGCGAAAACACAATGCAGAGCTAATACCGACTACCGAGCACACGGCAACACTTATACAATTCTACCTCACAGACGGCGCCGACAACACATACCCAAAACCAAGGAAAAGAATACCCCCAAGAATGAGGCGGGCCTGAGGCCGAGACCGGGTCGGCCTACCCGTCTGGTGATGAGACGCGGAGCGGCGATGGCGCCCCAACTCCGCGGACCTCGCGGACAGTGTCTGGCAGGGGGTGGGAAAGGGGCCCCCTTGGTCGCACTATCTCAGCGCGGGGGGAAACAGGAGGGGGTTGCTGATGCTCGGGGTATAGAGGATCTTTATTATGTGCGACGAGCGTCTCCACCTCGGCCAGGTCGCGCTGTCGGCCTCCCTCGGGTGCAGCTTCCTGCACGACGCGAGCACCCCCTCGTCTGGTGTCGCCGCCTTTCCACAGCTCGTCCCCTCCGTTCAGACTCCAACGCACACGACGAGCAGCTCCACCGCCCGCGAAGTCTTGACCCTCTGCTTCCGACTCTCCTACTCTCCGCCTCTGGACTCTCCGACTCTCCACCCTCCGACTCTCCGACTCTCCTACTCTCCGCTCTTCTTTGGACTCTCCTCTTCTTGACTCTCCGACCGACTCCTTGACTCTCCGACCGACCCTCCTGACTGACGAACACGGTCCTTTTATCCCCCCGTAGCTTCGCCTTTGACCCCCTCCCTTTGACCTTTCACCTCGCTCCCCATTGGCCCGAGAAAAAGTGGGCGTGAAGGCTTTTTGATCCACAAATTTGCATATATCGATCGTCCTGGAGGCGGGGCCAAATCGTCCCTCGCTCACCGATTGGACGGCAAAAAGTGGGCGTGTGTCGTTTTTGATCCGTTTTTGAAGCACAAAATCCGTGATTTTGTACACGCTGTTCGACGCGCGCCCTGCACGAGTCCAACACCGGTACCCACAGCGGGGCAAGAACGGTGGCGATGCTACGGTTGCGAGGTGTGACGTGAAGGTCGTGGCGGTTGTGGTGAAGCGGTGGTGTGGTTGGTGGTTGATGTTGTGGTTGTGGTGGTAATCATGGCGGTTGGTCCAAAATAAAGATAGCAAAAGAAAAACGGCTATCCTGAAGAGTCGCAGCTCGCATAAATGACATGTATTCCCACTAGACAACGGGTTTGGACCTAACTACACATGTACTTACCGAGATACCTCACCTAAGGGACCTGAATGGTGGTTTGCGAATTTGGTAACCACAACAATATATATATATATATATATATATATATATATATATATATATATATATATATATATATATATATATATATATATATATATATATATATATGTCATTTATCAGATTCTTCTGAAAAGTAATACACCTATTATCTGGCATATCCTGATGGTACTGAATCACTTTTTTAAAAATAAAAACAAAAAAATGGAATTTTTATAAGAAATCGAGTTTTTGTCTGGGACTCATTATCTGCAAACCACAGTGTAAAATCGTCGACCACAATGAATTCAGAATTCAAGCTCCCCTTGGGCTTCTGACTGATTCATGCTTTTATTAGACAAGGTCAGAGGTCAAGTTGACGATTTCGTAAGTACCAGTCTATGACTTAACTGCTTGTTTGTTTGTTTGTTTGTTTGTAGGCACGATAACTCGAGAACGGAAGAAGCTAACAATGTCAAATTACACCAAGTGATTCAGGAGGGTGATGGCTAGTGCTCATTAGATTTTGGTCAAAATCGGTCAAAGGTCAAGGTCACAGTGAGGTAAAACATCCAAAAAATGATAACTCGAGAACGGAAGAAGCTACCAATGTCAAATTACACCACGTGATTCAGGAGGGTGATGGCTAGCACTGATTAGATTTTGGTCAAAATCGGTCAAAGGTCAAGGTCACAGTGAGGTCAAACATCCAAAACATTCGATTTTTGATGGTTTGGTACAGAATCATCGTAGAAACTTCTGGTTTGCGTCGCTACCTTCTCTCGAGACAGCTTTTATTAGACAAGGTCAGAGGTCAAGTTGACGATTTCGTAAGTACCAGTCTATGACTGCTTGTTTGTTTGTTTGTGAACAGTATTTCAGAAAAACTCCTCGACGGATTTCGACGAAACTTGGTGGGCGTGGGGTTAGGTATGGTCCAAGGATCATGCCATTAAATTTTGGACTTGGTCCCCCCCCCCCCCCCAAAAAAAAAATAGAGAAAAAAAATTTTTTTTTTTGCATTTCTACATCTTTTAAGTGATTTCCAACCCCCCCCCAAATTTTTTTTACCCGCCCCCCAAAAAAGAGAATTTTTTTTTGCATTTCTGCATGTTTAAAGTGATTTTCAATCCCCCCCCCCCAAAAAAAAAGAGAAATTTTTTTTGCATTTCTACATGTTTTAAGTGTTTTCCAACCCCCCCAAAAAAATTGTCACCCCCCCCCCCAAAAAAAATTATGAGAGAAAAATTTTTTTTTTTTTGCATTTCTACATATTTTAAGTGATTTACAACCCCCCCCCCCCCAAAAATAGTTTGAGAAAAAAAATTTTTTGGCATTTTTCATGTTTTCAGTGATTTCCAATCCCCCCCCAAAAAAATTGTTACCCCCCCTAAAAAAAGAATTTTTTTTTGCATTTCTACATGTTTTAAGTGATTTCCAACCCCCCCCGCCCAAAAAAAATTGTTAGAGAAAAAAAATTTTTGCAACTTTCTTTTCAACAAAATTTCGATTTTTTTCTTGCATTTTTACATGTTTTAAGTGATTTCCAACCCCCCCTCCCAAAATGTTGGAGAAAAGAACTATAACTCTGTCAGCACTGTTGACATATTTAATGAATAAGATATAAGGTTCACTTGAGTGACCCAGCAGTATTGGCGGTGGAGGTTTTGCACTCTCCAGAGTCCTCCCCCTTTAGTTTACTCATTGTAATCATCTAATTTATTTGGCCTTCTTAATGCAAGAGATGCCCACATGGACAACCACGCCACAGTATCCCCATCAAAGCTTGTAGAGATCGAAGCTTGAAGACCGCTCCAAGCAAGCAATCCAATGACATGGTTGAATTAACTTTTATAAACGAAACTTTAATTTTTTTTTACATGTATCTACCTATGCCGAATTGACGGGTTGTATAATGAAAGAAGGGGAAATGTGGTGTAAAATAAAATTGCACATTTTCAGCGAACCAGCTACCGTCCGACACACTGCATGACAAAACACAAAGTGGGACCAACGTAGGTGAGTGAACTCTGAACCTTGTTGAAGTTGATTGATATACAGTATTCAGTGACAGCGCGAATATTGTAGAGCGCTCGCCAAGTGGATAAGTACTCCAACAAAATGGTTGATAAGGAATGGCTCACTTGGCAAGCGATTAGCGATCACCGATCCATTATATGAAACAACTCCTGGAGATGCCTGAAATGTGAAACTATGTCCAAATTGGACAAATGAATACTTTTTTTTTAGCAGTCTGAACTGCTGCTAATATAAGTTCAATTCTAGAGCTTAAATTTTGTCATTCGGTTTAGTTTAAGAGATTCTCGAGGTTAGGGCATGTGCGGAAATAAAATAAAGCCACGAATGCTGGTGTCTCCGGTGTTTATAAGCAATGCAATGTATCCAGCGATTCGTAGGTATGATGATCAGGCATTCGATTATATAAGTGAGTAAAGTGAAAAAAAAAAAAACTTTATCGTTAATAAAGTTGCGGCCTGTTCCCAAGCCAAGGCATTGTTGAGCAGGGCAAAAAAATGGCAGCTTAAGACTTTTGTGAGCTGACAGAGGGCTGACTCAGAAGTTGACCAAGGATGGCACCTTGATAAAGGATAATTAAATAATGCCGTTCATTATCTTCAAAGCAAATTTTTTAATAAACCCAAACACCCAATTTTCATTAATATATGACCTTAGAGTTTTCTTAGAATGCATGCAATGTTTCAATGCATGCAACCCTAACCACTCTATTTCATGGTTTTGGAGTTATGGAGGGGGCACACACACACTGAAACACTGATACAATGACGCACTGACATTTTTTATTATCGATGAAGATTTGTTCAGGGTGGCAGCAATAGCTCACCAACTCTCCGCGAAGGATACCATGGGATCTTTAACATCCACCAACTAATTCCGACAGATGCAATGCCCAGTTTAATGTCCACCCGAGGGACGGCACACACATTGATCTGTGAAACACCAGGATGACAGTTTATAGCTAGGTCAGAATTCAAACCCAGGCTAGACAGCTTAGAGGTGAGTGTGCGTTCCTCGAAGCCACCCTGCCAGGCTATCTACATATTGTATGCAATTTTTGTGGAAAGGTGAAACAAGAGGAGGTGATAGAGCATGAAAAGTAGGGTCGAGAGTTGGAGAATAAAAGGAGTAACAAGTAAAGGAGTTTCGGAGGACAACGGAGTATTGAGGGAGAGAATGGATATACAAGACGATGTACGGGGAGGTTGGTGGGGGTGTTAGAGGGTAGGGGGAGGTCACGTGTCAACAATTCTTCCATTTTGACAATGTAATATGTTGATGTCCTGTCTCTGGAGATTAGAGTTGTTTCCTCATGCTACACCTCTTTAAAAGAGCAGGTGCTATCAATATGCATGCTTCTCTATTCCATGTTTTGGAAATTATTGGCATACCAAGAAGAACTGGCAAGCACAGCTTGTATATACTGTTGTGGGCCGGGGGTCGGTAGCGAGGAACGGCCGCCACGTGGAGCAGTAGAGACGTCTCCCACCGAACACCCGGAATTTAGGTCGTGACTCTTGGACAACTCCGAAGGTCACGGGTCACTTAAGGACCGTGCTCGCCAATTCTCTGACGGTGTGGGGTAGGGTTAATAGCCAAATTTCAATATACCTAAGTACGCTCGTCGTCAAATTACCGGGGAAGTCACACCCTCGATGGACTCTGTCGAACTGGGTCACTCTAGCAACCTCGGTCCGGTGTAACCGAGCGGAATTACCAAAGTCCGTCAGTCCAAACGACAACTTACAGCCCAATCGGCTTACTGGTTCTCAAGCATGAACCGTGCTGGGTCAATGGAAGAAAACACAGGCAACGAACGAACTGGAACATTTAACAAGAGGCTTTATTTATCAGGGAGGGAGACAGAGAGCAGAGGTAATCACGAATAAAATGCAATGTATAATGAAAAAAAAACACTTAAGCAATTCTACTTAACGACAGGACCCACTCAGACACACACACACACACACACACACACAAACACACACACACACACACAAGAAATGGACCCCATCAGGTCTTTATTCAGTCCTCCAGCCGAGGAGGATAGTTCAGCTGGGGGAACAGAGCCTGGCCGGGTACCTTTCCGCCTCGTGCGGTCACACCGACTCCAACCCACCACGGTGGGACTCAAACCCACGACCCGAAATCCATGAGCCCACAATCCTGGCTGCTCGACCACCACCACCACCACGAAGAGCCCCGCCAAAGACCGCAGACCACGATCGCAGACGACCACGAAGACAGATCAAAACAATGGCTACGATGACTGCCGTACTCTCCTCTTGACGGCCACTCTACTCTTCCCTTTCATGAGGTCCGAGGGATTTATTTCTCTCCCACTCGCCTCCTGATTGGACGGTGGTGAACATCCCACCTGGCTGGGAGGGGCCGCCCTGAGGTAACTCGTCTCCGGATTGGTCGGGGGCTTCTGAGGTACTCCTATCCCTCATTGGTTGCGAGGCACACCCATCTCGCTGGGCGGAGTCGACCTCACCCCGCCGATGCCCATGGCCCCGAACACATGCGTAATGTCGACGATGGAACGAAGGGGAGATTTAATGTAAAAAACCTGACTATAAAGAAACCCACAGCACACACACAAAATTTCCATTAGACAGAAGGATGGGACCCTGACTATAAACACATACTTATCGAAATAACTGAACTGCGGGGACTGCTGTCTGTTTGTGTGCAAATGGCTGCCAGATTCGTAACAATACCACATCGTTATGAGCTATGGGGTGACGTATGATGGAATGTAAACTATGTTTCGTAAGTTTGAATTTACCATTCTTTTCATTGCATAACTGCAGTCTTGCATGCTATTTTATTGTTGAAGTCTTGTGTTTCCATCTATCTTTGTCTTCTTGTCTGCTCAACCCCTGTCGTGGAATCGTGCCATGAATGTTGGATAAAATTTATGAACCAACTTCCGAGATCTACTCAATGATGTGTTTTAATACTGACTTTCATGGGCCTGAAGTGGGGCTGGAGAAAGAGACCAACAACAAATTGTCCAGAAACTGGTTTGAGGCATGAGAGGATGGCCAAAAGTGTGAAAGAGGGGTTGATCCTCAAAGGTGCCAGAGTGAAGTTATGAGTAAAGGAGAGGAAGCACGTAAGGATGTTGGAAGAGTATGAAAAGGCCTGTAGAGGCAAATTTTAGGAATAGTGGTTGGACAGCTTTTGGAATGTTGCACTAGTCCCAGTGGCAGACTTGGTATTTGTGATGAGTAGCTGCTGCTGGAGAGTAATTATTGATCCCAAACTTTGCTCCGGCTATGTCCTGCAATGGATCTGTGCTCCTCACTCAAGGATGTTGTATGCCCAGTGCACATTGCCACGAAGCCTGCACTCATTCCAAAGCACCCCTTGAGTGTTGCACTGATGGTGAAGTACCTGTGGTGGAGTATCTTCTCAAAAAAGTCACTATCCACTATGCAAAAAAGGCCAAATATCTGAAATCCTCAATTTTCATCTGATTAACTTGACATTTGAACAGGATTTTCATAAAAATGGCCAACATGTGTCACACGGTCTGGCAGCCATATTGGATCGAAGGGAAAATCTTTGGAAATCTTCGTCGGAGAAACTGCTTAACCGATCAATGCAAAATTTAAGTAATTGATCAACTACCCATGAGAAATATGGTTTGATAAAGGTGATGTCATCGCTCACGTGGTCTGACAGCCATATTGTTGGATAATAGAAAAAGAAAACCTTAAAAAACAAAGTTTGCTCACATCAAGTCCTTCTCAAGACTGAGGGGGTATAAATGTATTCTCTCCCCTGAAAATGCCTTTCTTGTGGTCTGAGTGCAGTCAGTCTAGACTCTAGAGTCTAGACTCTTGACAAAGGGGGACTCAATCATGGAAAACAACCATTTGGATGTCGAATTAAACTGGCTTTCCAAATGATAATGACTTGAATATAAAGATCCATATAAAGGCATCCTGCAAATATACTAAAGGAAACAGGATCTATACAAGAGGCATTCAAAATATTCTAGGAATTAAATAGTCACAATTGACCCACCAAAAGTTTCATATTTCAAAAGTGTTCCTTGACTTCAATGCTCTTGCTACATTTGTCCTTTAAACTGTCTATGGCAGAAGGTAAAAGTTTCCAGATTGCTCTTTCATCCATGTATTGGTTGCTTCACTCATTTCCTCATCATCGATGATTACTGATTAGGGAGCCAAACATGGGGAACTTTAAATTTCGAAATACATGTCACTAAAAGGGGGGGGGGAGGGAAGAGATGGGGGGAGGACAGTAATTGTATGGGGTTCGATCCAGCGGCTCAAATCTACTGTCATGAATTGCAGGCTGTGCAACATGGGTGTTGTGCACAGTCACAGAGTCATGATGGATGAGCACACCTTTGGTCAATAGCCTTTGACATTTATCCATGATTACCTGCCAGAATGTTTGCATGAGGCTGGCATAATATATCCCTGTGATTGTAGATTTTAGACATACTCTCAATCAACAGGTTTCCCTAAACATCACAGAAAATCGAGACTATGTTCTTGCCAGCTGAGGGTTGGAAGCAAAATGTATTGAGTGGAGGATGTATCAAAATATATTAATCCCTTGTGCTTCAATTGGTCGGATTCCATTATGTTGCAGAATCTCATTAGTGAAGATACCTTTCATCACCAGTTAACAGATGAGCGATAAAGTCGACTGGATCTGTGTTGAACAGTTGAAGAAGCTTGAAACATGGTGTCAGCAATTACTGCCGATCGTGAATGTTGAGGTTCCGGAGGACCCATCTTGTTGAGACCACGTGTTCATGGAAGATAGCAAAAATGCTTTATTAAGAAATCCATATCTTAATGCATGGATGCTCCATGATTAATGCCTCGACCTAGGCAACAGTTTGTAGGTCGGTCGCATTGACTGATATATTTACACGAGTTCATTTTCAAGGGGGTTGTGTCCATGCTGAAGGTCAACTGCCAATTTGGCCATTGCACAAAAGGAGAGCACACCTTCGTCACACAGGACCACCATGCGCTCATGCATTTCTTTTGAGATGGCACATTTTTACCTTCTTTGCCATTTGATCACCATGCCTTGAAACTCAATTTTTGAAGAACAAAAAATGCATAATGGTATGATCTAACAACTTTCTGGATTATACTCTTAAACAACAAACAATGTGAGATTTCTGAAACTAATAGCATGTAACATACATATATTAAGTTTATAATGAGCAAAATTTAACTGCAGCCCTGAGATGGCAATAAATATCACATTTTAAGACTTTTTAACGTTTCGTATTCGTCGAAAGTAAATATAGATACTAATTAAGTGTACAGTATTTTAAACGAATATATAAAAATGAACTTGTGTATATTACATCATAAGAGTGTAAACTGTTTCTTTTTATTTTATTTTTGCATTGATTTAAGGTGCATGCCAGACAAAGACATGAGAAGTTATCATTGTAGTTTAATGTGAATTTGCAAGGGCATTGGTAAACAATCTCCTACAGGATGGTGCGGAGGCAGTGCACGTCCCTTTGAGCTGTCTCATCTGGCCACAATTCTCTGTCCATTTATAAATTGTTGGACTGATGCATCAAGGGCAGGACGTTTTGTACCAAAGCTGTATCCAATCCATGCCAAGCCATCATAAAGTTTGCCATCTCTCAGATGGACGTTAAGCTGACGATGATCCGTCTGCTAGCATTTGTTGGTGAACGTTAGAAGTGTCATTCAAAAAGAGTAGGTGACTTGTTACCAACATCCTGAATAAATTACAACTACGTGCCCAAAGTATAAGCAGTCGAATGTCAAGCCTGGCCAAATTATAAGCAGTCGAAATGGTGTGTGCTGCT
>NC_140967.1:29797657-29820157 GCF_056783735.1 Eptatretus burgeri | reverse complement strand
GTCCATTTCATTTGGTGTGTGTCTAAGTGTGGGCCTGTCTCTAAGTAGAATCGTTAAGTGCTTGCGTTATTGTACATTGGAAAATATTCGGTTGTAATCTGCTCTTTGTCTCCCTTCCCGGTTTTTTCCCATTATTTAAAATAAGTCCCCTCTTGTTGAATGTCCCAGCTCGTCCTTGTCCTTTCTATAATTGGTTTGTCACGCTGCAAACGGGAATTAGGAGACCTTATTGCTTTCGTAATTGTGCAATCGGCCCGGCAGGATCCTGATGCTCTCTGCTCGGGGTGCAGCTTGGATCCGGCTCTGTAATCTTAATGCACATACATATACATTATACATATATATATATACATATATATATATATATATATATATATATATATATATATACACACAAAACATTGCCACTGGCCATAAAAACATTGCTACAATAAAGGGTACCATGATTGTAGCCCCCAAAAAGCTGATCCCTGCTCAGGGAAAAAGGCTTTAAAATGGTGTGATGATAGTATACATATATATATAAAATATACACATATACTCGGAAGAGTACATATCCCAAGTGACAGGAATAGCTCGCACATGTATCCATCCCCAGTAATGGGAAAAGTTTAAATTAATCGATCAATTTAAATAATATTTCATGGACTTCAAAAAATGTCAATTGTGTTGCACTCTTGGTTTCTCTCAGAACTAAAGCTCTGAGCCACTTATACCACCCACTGCAAAATGGTGGTGAAACATCAGGTGGCGGAGGCTGGATTTGTCGAAAAACAGAGAAAATATTCTGGTTGTGAAATAAAATTTGGTATCAACATTTCAAATGCAGCACGAGAAGCAGCCGCCGTAAGTGGGAGGCAGACAAATGTACAGACAGACACCACGGTTCACAATATATTGTTTCGAATTTGGGAATTCGATTGCACACAACATACAAGTTCCTTTAGTCAGCTATGTCGATAAGTGCTTGTTCCCTAGATAGCTCACCTTCCATTGTTTATATGTTCAGAAGACGATTAGATGCGCTGCGGATCGATTTAATAGTTAGGGAACGAACAATGGAGACATCCCTCCCCCTCTTCTGCAAAGAGGAAGAAGAATCCTGCCGTCCCTTGACTCATGACTCAACAACTCCCTCCCACCCATGGTTGAGCGGGGGGGAGGGGGATGGAGCACAAGGGCTTCAGTCACGCTGGGATCGGGGGAAGGGCGGAGAAGGATAAGAACGAGATCCTTTATTTGTTCTTGGTTAGTAAGCTTTTTGCTTCGGCAGAGAGTAGCCGTTCAGGAGACCTTCGGGTCATGTTTGGCTTGCGTTAGGGTTGAGGCCTTCGGAAGCTTCTTGCCTTGGTGGTTCAGTGAGCTTTGGCTTCTGTTTGGCTCAGGAGAGCTTTGTGCTTCGAGCTGCTTTGCTTAGAAGGAAGTTAAGCCGGTCGCTCGGCTCGAGCTGCGAGTGGTGGCTTCTTCTTCTCGGTTGGTGGAGCTCTTTGTTCTCCATTTTGGTTCCCGGCTTGGTGCGACTCATCGACCTCTTCGTGGAGGTGGTTCCTCAGGGAAGCGACGCATCGACGGGAAGGATCAGCGCCTCGTCTCACCAGCACGTGTTGAGAAGCGCGGGAGGTGGTTCCTCGGGGAAGCGACGCATCGACGGGAAGAATCGGCGCCTCGTCTCACCAGCACGTGTTTTATAAGCACGGGAGGATTCGCGGGAGCTCGGGAAGGATCGCATCTCGGCGATTGGATCCAGCTCGCTCTCGCTGGAGCCTGGGTCCGAACAACTTGAAGATCACACGAGGTGGAGAGGTTCGAGATAGGTTCTGGGTTTCAGCTCACCTGTCCTCTGAGCTGGAGCTGGTTATTAAAGGCCTCTGCCACCATTTCTTGGGTGTGTGTGTGCGTACGTGTGTCTGTGGGCCCGTCTAATAAGTAGGAACTGCTGTTAAGTGCAAGTGACTGTACATAATAACTAGACGGTTGTAGTTCTATTGTCGTGCTTTTGTTGCTTGTATAGGTGCATACGTGTTTTGCCTTGTTTAATTGCATAGGTGCTTCATTATAATAAATATCCTTGTGTGAATGTAAACCTGTTCGTTGCGTCCATTCCCTCATTGAACTGCCCCATCTTGCACTCGGAATATAGTTGGTTTTTAAATAGCCGATAATTAGAATCGGGTCCGGCGAGGTCTGGCGATAATACCCGCTCGGTTATCCCAGAACGGAACGGACCGCTTAAGCGGTTCGTGTCCAAGCAGACCTTCGCCGAGGTACGGTCCCTCGGTCGGTTATCTGCGCGGGTACTTAGGTATATCGATATTCGGCGATTGACCCTATTTCGCGCGGGTAGAATACGGACTGGGCCGTGGTGGGATTAAGAAACCCACCCGTGACTGGTTTCTGGCATTGTTCCAGAAAGTCACGACTGGATTGTCTGTTCGGTGGGCGAAGCGGCCGCTATTGGTTAGACGCGGTCATTCGCATGCCGGCGGGCAGTATTCTACAACAATATAATAGATGACTTCCATTCCAAGTAACTTCAACACAGAAAGACACCATTCAGTCCATGAATCCTGTACAATCGTTGCCAAGCTGTGACTCTTTTGTATACATAGTCAAGGCTTGTGGAAGAGCTGGAACACTAAATGGATAATGATGCAACAGGCCAAAAGGAACAGCAGCAAGGGTAAGGGAGAAACACCAACAGTGGAGTTGAAGGACAAAATGGAGAATGGGTGGACAGGATGGATACAGAAGGACACTTCTTCCTCTACTCCCAATCCTCTCTCTCCCTCCCCTCATCCCCCCTCATCCCCCCTCTCCCCCACTCCCTTCTCTCCCCCACTCCTAAGTAAGGCTTATACTGGGTGGTTTGCCATTCACTTCCCAGCAGTAGTTCAGGCAGGAATTTGTAATTTGCCCACAGTGCTGGCGATAGCTCACCCACTCTTCATTAAAGACACCATGGGGATGTTTAACATCCATAATCTAATGTCAGAAGACCGGACGTCCAGTTGAATGATTATCGTCGGGACAGCACACACACTGATGATTCACCCAGTTTGTGAAACACTGGGATGATATTTTATAACTGTGCCGGGATTCAAACCCAGGCGAGACAGCTTAGAGGTGAGTGTGCGTACCTCAAGGTCATCCTGTCCGAGGTTGTGTCTTAATGCACTGTTAACTAGAGGGGGAGCACTCGGTAGAGTGCAAAACCTCCGCCGCCAATACTGCTAGGTCACTCAAGTGAACCTGATATCCTATTCATTTAATTTGACGTCAACAGTGCTCACAGAGTTATAGTTTACAACTTTCCCTTTTACTTTTAACTTTTACATACTCAATTCATTCATCATAACTAGATTCCTTGAGACAGAAATTGATTTTACGTGGGTATATCCACCTGAAGTTCCAAAATCAGCCACAATTATAATTTTGGCATGTTTTTTTGTTGTTGGAAATCACTTATAACATGTAGAAATGCAAAAAAAAAATCGAAATTTTGTTGAAAAAAATGTTGCAAAATTTTCTGGGTTTTTTTCTCTAACAATTTTATTTTTTGGGGGGGTTGGAAATCACTTAAAACATGTAGAAATGCAAAAACAAAAATTCAAATATTTTTTCAAAATGGCCGCCATAGCGGCCATATTGGACTTTGGACCAACTCCAAAATCTAATGGTATGATCCTTGGACCATACCTAATCCCCCCACCAAGTTTCGTCGAAATCCGTCATGGAGTTTTTCCGTAATACTGTTCACAAACAAACAAACAGACAGGGGTGAAAACAGTAACCTCCATCCATCTTCGATGGCGGAGGTTAATAAACAAACTGTGATTCCATATGTTGTATTTATATGTTAAAAATGTACATATAATAAATGTCAAATCCAAACCTAAAAAGATCTCCACTGGTGTCCCTTGGCGGTGTAAAAGAAAATGAAACATGCAATAATTACCTTTAAAATAGTGAAAAAATGAATTTTGGAGCCATTTTTCCTCACATCCCATGAGCATGTTATTTAATTATATCAGATCAGAAAAAAACATCACTCTATATTAATATTTTTTTTCCAATTTAACTCTAGATTTCAACATAATTATTCAGGAAATGAGTTGCAATCCTCAAATATAGAATCAGATTTCAAATATCAGTTTTTTTAAAAGCCTATACGATACATTATTCAATCTTGCAAGGAGCCAATCACATTGCACCTCGCCTCACACAGCCAATCAGCATCAACCGTGAACAGATGAACATACAGCCGTCTCTCTCTCTCTATATATATATATATATATATATATATATATATATATATATATATATATATATATATATATATATATATATATATATATATATATATATATATATATATATATATGCATATGCATATGCATATGCATATGCATATACATATACATATACATATACATATGCATATACATATATATATATATATATATATATATATATATATATATATATATATATATATACACACACACACACACACACACACAGTAGACTAGGCGTAAGTCGGCAGCGTGTAACTCGTCACTTTGCCTCAGTCGGCAGCGTCAAAAAGTCCCGAATTTATCTCATGTTAAATCCCTTTGAATAAAGGGTCATCCCTCTCTAAGTCGTCATCTCTAAGTCGTCACTTCCTCTAAGTCGTCAGATGTTGTCCGTTCCCGCGTAATGGAAACTCAAGTAAATTACCACTCCTAACTCGTCACATGGAACTGCTGACTCGTGAGAAGCCCGATTTCATGGAATCGTGATGCTCGCTCATTGGTTTACACCGCCAGTGATGGGCTATTTATAACTGTGTACACATGTTGATCGCACTGCAGGCAGGACAATGGCGACTAAGCGTAAGCTTACAACTAAAACCTACCAATAAAAATACGACATTATCCAGTTTTGTGAGACAAACCCACTGATGAAGAAAACAGCCACAGCTGAGAAGTTGGACATCAAACGGCAGACATTGAACAATATCTTGAAGAATAAGGGCAAGATATTTGGACAAGTGGAGAAGATCGCGAGGCCGGTGGTAAGTGTGAAACGCGTGAAATGTGTGTCCTTTGTAGATGTCGATGACGCGCTCATCATCTGGTTTCGGCAAATGTTGGCTCAGCCAAATATTCGGTTTCAGCCGATTCGGCCGATTCGGCCAAATATTCGGCCGATACTGTCCTTCGGTGGAGGATTGCCCAGCCAACATGATGGAATACAATGACCGGTTTGAGTCCTTTCTCATGCACCAGATGCCCAAGAGTTTGAGGCAGTCAAACGTAACGGATTACTTCGCGAAGGAGTAAAGGATCGGTCGAGCTTCGTGTTGAAGTCCGATCATGGTTTTATATTGGCTTGTTTTGTACATTACCGCACTCACTTACACATAGGCATTGAATGGTAATCATCACCACGATGACTGTGTGTCATGTAATTTGTCACCATACCATCACCGATGATATATGAGTTGTCTTACAGTTGTTCATTATCTTTACTTTTGATAAACTGATTCATGAATTCCATCTTTGCTTGATCACTTTGCAACTCACCAATGAACCCCCACCTATGCCCCGAGGATTGTGTTTTCCTTTTGGTACAATAGCCGGCTCTCACACGTACGTGTCCAGGCCACGCGCGACTTCATCTTTCACCCCACAGTCATCATGAATGTTCGCATATGCGTAAGTCGTCACATTTCTAAGTCGTCACTTTTTTCTCGGTGCCGATGGTGACGACTTACGCTCAGTCTACTGTATATATATATATATATATATATATATATATATATATATATATATATATATATATATATATATATATATATATATATATATATTTATATATATATATATATTTATATATATATATATATATATATATATATATATATTTATATATATATATATATATATATATATATATATATATATATATATATACAGTCAAAGCTCGTTACTATGCCACCCGTCGGGACCGAGCAAAAGTGGCATAGTGGCGAGAGTGGCATAGTAATGAGATTTTGTAAAAACGGCCTTATTTTCTCAAGTTACCCATCTGTAGTTAATCTTTAGACAAAATTTATTCCAGCAAGTAAAAGGCACGACTGTTGTATAAGCTAAGCGAACGGTGAACATACACACACTAACAGAGTTCACACACTAACATATGGCATGGCGAGAAATTCACGACACACAAAGCTTTCAAGAATCGTCGGCTGGCGCATCTTCTTTCGGCGGATCTCGTGCATCTCGTTGTCAAGCCGATCGCACGCTTGCATCATCACCGGGCACCGGGCTTCTCTGCTGCATGAACTTCCGGACGGTGCTACAAGCGCGCTGGGCTTCCTCGAACGGCACGATTTCCTCCTCGACAGTTACCTCGTCATCTTCGCTTTCCACCGGCTCCTCACTGCACAGAATCTCCTCCGCAATCTCCTCCAGCGTGAAATACCCGCCAGTCACGAGGCGCTCGTCGGCTTCGAGAAAGTCAGACAGCTCGATCTCCTCGTTCTCGTGCATCTTTTCCTCGGCAGGCAGAGCTTCCCAGGTGTCGGGCAGCTCCGCATCCTGTGGCTCAGTTTGGATCTCCTCTTCGATGAACTTGGCCTTCGCGAAACAGTTCCTGATCGTCGACTTGCCGACCTGCTCCCAAGCACGCCGGGCGACGTGTAGAGCGTCGAGCAACGTGAACTTGAACTCCTTTCCCTCGTCTATGGCCTCAAGCCGGTGGCATAGCAGGAGCTTCTTGTAGTGGCGCTTGAGGTTCTCTAAGATTCCCTGATCCATTGGTTGCGAATTGGCTGTCGTGTTGGGTGGGAAGAAGACCAGTTGGATGTTGTTCAGCTCGAGCTCGGGAGGGTGGCCAGAGAAGTTATCGAGACAGACCAGCACTCTGCGTCCCTGCTGGCCGAGTCGTCCGTCCCACGCACACAACATCTCCTCGAAAAGCTCCGCCGTCATCCACGCCTTCGAGTTCGCCTTGTACTTGACCGGGATCTCTTTGTTCTTGAAGGCACGGGGTTTCTTGGAATTGCCAATCACCAGAAGAGGGAACTTCTCGCTGCCACTCATGTTTGCCCCAACCAGAAGAGTGATCCTTTGCTTGCTTTTCTTTCCTCCAGTACACCGCTCTCCCCTGAAAGCCATGGTCTTGTTCGGAAGCAGCTGCCAGAAGAGTCCAGTCTCGTCCAGGTTGAAGACGTCGTCTGCGGAGAACTGCCCGAGTAAGGGCCGGAGAACCTGTTGTTGCCACTCAAGAAGGGATTGCGAATCCACCGCTCCAGCTTCGCCCTGCACTGTCTTGAACGTGATGCCGTGGCGCTTCTTGAAATTGCCCAACCAACCGTTGCTCGCCATGAAGTCTGGGATGTGCATCAGCTCGGCCAGTTTCATCGCCTTCTCCTTGATCAGATCGCCGCTGACAGGCACATTCTGTCCTCTTGATTGCTTCAGCCACATGAGCACTCCCGCATCAAGCTTCGGGTCGTGAGCCTGTGTCAACTTCATGCGCTTCGATGGAAATCCAGCTTTGATTGCAGCCTCGATTGCATCCTTCTTGCTGAGAATGCCCTTCACGGTGGTTCTCTTAACTTCGACGTCCCATTTCTTGCTGATCTCCCTGGCCAACTTGGACTGATTCGGCTCCTTCTTCGCGGCATCGATGATATCCTTCTTCTCCTTCAGCATAAAGTCGGTTCGCTTGCGTTTCTGAGCTGACATTATGGGCTGAATTTGAAAAAAAAATGATGTCACTGTTGTACATGTGCCTGCGTGTCTGTGTGTGTGTGCTCGCGCTTTTTTGTGTCTCGTTGTGCGTGTTGTGATTGGCTTGTTGTGGCTGGCATCGGGGAGAAGAATCGCGTGTTTTGACACAGTCTGACTATGCGTGTATGTATTGAGTTATGTTGTGCGCAGCTGGACTATAGTTCGTCGCTTCGCCTTTGGACGTGAGTGTGATAATCGAGCACTGCGCAATACAGACTTTTTCACGACTCGTGCCTTTTAACAGTCACACAGTAGTGGCATGGTAGCGAGAGTAGGGGGTGGCATAGTAAATTTATTTTGTATTGAATTTTGTCGGGACCGAGCAAAAGTGGTATAATAGCGAGAGTGGCATAGAAGCGAGGTGGCATAGTAACGAGCTTTGACTGTATATATATATATATATTTATATATTTATATATTTATATATTTATATATATATATATATATATATATATATTTATATATTTATATATTTATATATATATATATATATATATATATTTATATATTTATATATATATATTTATATATATATATATATATATATTTATATATATATATATATATATATATATATATATATATATATATAGATACACACACACACACACACACAGAGTTGCACAAGCTCCACCGATTAGAGCTACAACCCCATATTTCTCTTCATTGTAGGTTGTTCTATGGCCAATAATGGAAAGATATTTTAATTTTCAATTTTATAGACCACCCCATGTGACCTGATAAAGAACACTGAATTGTAAGTGAAACCAATTTTTTTAAAATGAGCTTCGAAAGAAGAATCACTGCAAAATAGATCTGATCGTAGAGATGATGTAATTTTAAAAACCTATGTCAGCAAAAATTTGACCGAATAATGTATAGTTTTGGGCTCCTTATGTGAAGAAACAGTTTGATTTGTACATGGAGATGGCTTGTAACACATTCCAGAAAAAGAACCACTTAGTTTGATTTAAAATCAACAACAGTATGTCTTTAAGATCAATTGAGAATAACAGCAAAGTATAATAAATAAATAATTCAAAAGTTGCGTGTTGCTGGTGGATATAGTAAAGTGTAAAATAATAAATAATGTTTCCCAATAGCATGTGCAAGCTTGTGCTATTCTCTCCCATCAAAAAAAAAACTCATTGAATAGTAATAATTCCAAATTGGCTCCGATCCCAGAATCATTTGACGTGCCTCATGTCCAGAATACGATGTGCCTTATTGCATACATGTGCCGAATATGAAAAATATGTCCAGTCATTTATAAGTAGAGGCTATGGACAAACGCACATAGGGACAGATGGATGGTTCGGACAGGACCCGAATGTAAGCCCCAACCAGGCCAATGCTGGTTGGGGCTTATAATCAGCAAACACAAAATTAATTCAATTTAGACGTTTATGTAAATGAGTTTCACATCGATCATTCATGCAAACAACGAATATTAGATTGAATTTAACATATTTAAAGACAGAGGGAAAAGCCATTTTTCCATTCCAATAACTATAATGCCAGCAATAACCACTGTAATAGAAACATAATTTAGAAATAACGAATACAATAAGGACAACAGGTGAAATATACTGTACATCCATGACAACAAAATTAAACACATCTTGCCAATTATTTATCTTTGACTATAACAGTATGGAATGGTTATACCTTCAGCTGTCGTTCATAATCACAGCAACAGAGAGATTGTATCGACACTTTGAATGCCTTCCAGATTGGGTTGAGGTTGTCCATGATGACCTGCACAACTCACAACACACAAAAGCACAATTTGAAGTCAGTCAGACCAACAGGAAAATTACCTGTTACCTGGTATTTCTAGAGTTCTTCCAGAAGGCAGGTTGCGTGCTGCAAAAGCAACCCCACGGCAAGGATTACACGAGGTGGTTTGCCTTTGCATTCTTAGTAGTAGTCAGTGCAGGAATTTGGAAATTAGCCAGGGTGCCGGTGATAGCTCACCTACTTCCTGGATAAACTATCATTGGAAGATAAAAAGTTTTGAAATGTGAATTTATTTTTGCTTTTGTATAATAGAGTGGATCCTGTTTGGAGAAACTGCCCCTAGTGCCATGCCCAAGGCAGTCTTTTACAGCAGGTGCTCTTTCATTAGAGGGACACTCTCTAGACACCATTTGCTTTGTTGTGACATATCTCCCTACCCTTTGCATGCATGACAATGATGGGGTGAATATAAATTTTATAAAGCACTATATTAACTAGACTTGGGATCATAATGCTTCGAGTATCTGCTTTGAGTCTGGGAGGTCAGTGGATCGAACCCTGGCTGAGTCATACTAACGACTTTAAAAATGGTACATGTTGCTTCCTTGCTTGATGCTCAGCATTTAAAAAGGATGGAGCATGGACAACAACCATAGATTGGCAATCATTCCACCGGCTTGATCGGCCTAATTGCCTCCTCCTGCGTTGATGTTCATTATTCATTTATTAATTGATGTCAGATGGCCACAAAATGTTTTAAAATCTGCAGTGCACTTATTGGCACACACACCAAGTGATGAGACAACAAAATACTGTATATTAATTAATTCAGTATACTGTAAGGTCTGATTCATGTTGATTGATTTTGCAACTTCCATGACCCAAATGGACATACTAAAACAATTTTATTTTACAAAATTAGTATCAATACTAATTGCTCTAATGGTGTAATTTCATGTACCCTATTGTCCATTTCTATGTTTATTTTGCATACTTCTGCAAAATATCCTCCATTTACCCATCTTTTCTGGCATTCCACCCAAATCACCAAAACGAATCAGCATATTTTCTTTGCCAAATTGGCTCTTGTGATCCCATACAGGCAGGTTTTTGGATAACGAAACATTATTTTATGTTACAAAACTAGTATCATTCGGCACTACCTTAAAGGGGACTTTCAACAAAGCAAGGCAACAAAGCAAGTCTTAATCTGCCAGGCAGATGTGTCTTTGATAATAGTTGTCTGGCATCAATTCATAGTACTTGTCCCAAACTACCAGGCAAGTGGTTTTACAAAACCTGTGGTCATGAAAGTTCCCAATTTTTTTGCCACTGGTCATTAAATTGACCAGACTTCATGGCTGGTTATGCTCAACAGGTCCTCACTCATTTCAAGTGGTTATAAAAGGAAAAATACAACCGTGCATTAAGTAGGTGGTAGGTGGTTGGAAACAATAGGTGGTCTCATTGCATGGTCACTCAAGACAGGATCCACTGCATTGATAAGCACTTAAGTAATGATATCAAAGTGTTTCGTATTGTAAAGTAAAAAATAAAAGAAAATAGATATCTGCGATCACAAAGCGATCGCCAAAGGTAAGCAACCCCGGATTGGCCATCCCATGATGGCCATATTCTTTTCCGACCGGCATGATCTTGACCTTCAACATTTAGGGATAGATTTTAAATTAAGATTATGTCTCCCCATCTACAATCTAACCAAAAAACATAACATTGTGAAAATGGGAGGAAAATTATTCTTCAAGTTATGATCAAAAATGTATTTTTTGCTAATTAGGTCACAATCTGAAAAGAGTAGGTCAAGGACATAAAACAAATGTCAGGTGCACAACTTCAGTACAGGTCCACTATTATGATACAAGAACATATTGGAAGGCCAAATGGTCTTTGAGATTCCACATTGGCAAAATTGAGTGATGACAAAAAAAGAACCAAGTTTTTTTTTCAGACTGCCATTTGACCTTGACCTTTAACTCGGAGGGGTATGATGTAAAATATGTGTAAATGCACCATTCCTGAGGCTATTTAGTGAGGGCAATTTCATTCTGATCGGATATGCTTTAGTCAAGTTATGTTGAAAATGTTAAATTGTCTATAATTAGATCATGACCTTCAAAATTAGGTCAAGGTCAAAAAAATGATGTCACCCCCCCCCCCTCACCCATTCGTGAGATTTTTATTCCCATTATTGATGCAAAATTTCATTCTGAAAAAGTAATAGATTCAACTCGGACATTGGCAGAAAAGAAAATACCTAAATAGTGGTTTTGAGGGTCTTATAAACTCTGAGGTACCATTAAAAACTGGAGGTACTAATTGTAGAAACAAACCCTACAACAGGTATTAGCCTCCCCTATCCGAGAGGGGGAGGCTCAGGAAGGAAAACAGTTGGAGTTGTTGCTTGATGTGTCGTTTCTTCTTCTTCTTCTTCTTCTTCTTCTTCACCTTCTTTCGGCTGCTCCTGTTAGGGGTCGCCACAGCGGATCATCCGTATGATCCGCATAGTGATTTGGCACATGTTTTACGCCGGATGCCCTTCCTGACACAACCCTGGTCGCCTCTTACGACACAGGATATGGTCCACCTATTTTAACCGGGGTATACACTGGCCCAGTATACTGGTACTCATTTCGCCGACCTCGGAAGGATGACAGGCTGAGTCAACCCCCTGGTGTATTAATTCAGTGGTCCAACGGGGCTTGAACTCAGGACCTTTTGGATCCCAAGCCGCTGCCCTAACCACTGCGCCAACACCAGGTTTGTGATGTGTCGTTTACATTTTGAAATTTATTTATGTGGATGTATTGAATCAAGTATATCCACCTGTCCTAAATTGATAGCATATAATGTATAGGATGGCCATAAAGTCTGGAAACATAGGCAAATATGCATTATAAATGCTTTATTGACATTACATTACAATACATGACATGTTCAATGTGCTGTAGCCTCATTAGAAATGCACAGTTCAATGCGCTGTGCAAAATTGTAATGAATGCAGTGCATTGATGCAGCATTTCCATCAATCCCTGCACATGCATCCATGATATGTTGCCTCAGATGATTCATGTCTCTGATTTTCACTGAATAAATCTAAGCCTTCAGCACACCCCAGAAGAAGTAATCAAGGGGGTTCAGATCTGGCAAGTAGCCCATTCCATAAGGCCACGTCATCCAATCCAGTTAGGGAAATTATCATCCAACCATTACCTCACCACCCTATGTTTCCAAACTTTATGGCCACCCTGAAGATGGAGGTTGATCTTTTTGTTGTTCATGAAATAGCATGTAAGTTTTGAAAATGAACATCTGTTTGAAAAAAAAAAATTCTTTTTTGGACCATTAAATGTTGGTGTCTGAAGTGAGAATTCGGTCAAACAGCCAACAAACTGTTAACTTAAATTACACAAAATTTTTTTCCAGTGTTTGCACCCAACATAAAATGAACACATGTGGGCTGAATTTAGGAAAGACACTCAGCGAGCATCTTGCTAACACACGCCTAATCCTAAAACAGTGCCAAAAACATCGTTGTACGTCCACAGCTAATTGCCCGTCTCGATAGCAATATCCAAAGGGAGATCAAGAGCCAATTTGCTGCGTGTGCCAAAACAGCCAATTATTTGTGCGCACCTAAGATATTGTCCAATGCCTTTTAAAGATTTATTTTGTTAAGTGTGCAATATAAGAAGTTTTGTCAAGTCAGGCCAGATTAGATCTGTGACTTGGTACAGGTATGATGTAAACCTGTACTAACCTGTTTCATGGTCAGGTTGTTGACGACTAAACCGCCTCCCTCCGTGGGAGTATCTCCTGTGCAGCTGCCTTCCACAGGGCAGCTCACCGAATGACGGGATTGGGGAAAAGTCTTCGGGACCCCACTCTTTGGTGATTGGAGGAAAATCACGGGGTAACTTTCCTGGGTCAAATGGCCGTAGTGTGTCTGGGTGGTGCTGAGGTGTCGTCCACCAGACGGTAGTCTCCTTCGGTTACCCTGAGGCAGTCCTTTTGGGTGGGTTCCTGGAATGTCCAATCCCAAAGAGAGGATGATCACCTGTCTCTGTTATCATCTGAGCTCAAGCATTTAAACATCGTTATTGCAGCACTCTGTGAGGTTCAAAGACCGGGTAGTGGTGAGATCATGGTGGGTGATTACACCTACTATTCGTCTGGTTGCTCTGATGATTACCATGCCCAAGGAGTTTTTTTTTTAGTTTTTTTAAATGTTGAAGGCTCCAGTCACGGACTAAATAATGCTCATTGAGGCCAGGCTTTAAATAAAGAGAAATAAAAGAGTGAATGTAAAGTGAGGAGTGAGATTGAGTGAGTAAGGAAAGTGTGTGATGTTTGTTTACAAGAATGAGATATTTAAGCCAGCCGGTAGTTATAGTTTGAGTGAGACAGAAAGTAAGACCAGCAATCCTGACATGGAGAGTGTAAGATGGTTCCGGGCACTAGTTTAACGTTCCTAAGTCAGAACGGTAGACTACCACCCTGAGCGGTTGCTCTCTACAACCTACTACCTAAAAAAAACGGTCTAACCGGATGGGTGTTTTTTTGGAGACACCATCTCCTTACGGGATGGCCGTTGGCTCCCGGAAGGAGCTCATCCGCCCTTTAGTAGGTATTGTTTTTAGTCCTGCAGGGTGTCACGGTCACCCTCCCCACTGTCGAGCCAGTCAGGGTAGTCCGTTTAGTCACCGACTACCCGACCATGCAGCAGGTAGCACTGGGTTACATGTTACCAGAAACCTGACTGACCTGACCTGGACAAGCTGACTGACCTGACCTGGATAGGTTGCTGTAGCTGTGTCCAATAAGCTGACTCCAATGATAATTGAGGTCATACCAGACAACCAGCATATTATGAGACTGAGGATTCGTCACTCCTTGGGTGTCATTTCCATGGTAACTGTATATGCTCCGACTGAGGTGAGTGATTTCACCGTGAAGGATGCATTCTACGCCACGCTCGAGTCTGTGGTTGATCAGTGCCCTGGGCGAGACACTTCTAATCTTGGGGGATTTCAATGCATCGACTGGAACTGATATGAGACATGTGTTGGTTCCCATGGGTCTGGAACTGTGAACTGGTATAGCACTAAGTTCCTTGACTTTGCAAGAAGCCGTGGAATTAGGGTGGCTGGTTCATGGTTTCAGTGCCCACAGGCTCATTGCTGGACTTGGTATTCCAATGGTGGTAGTGTGGCAAAGGAGATTGACCATGTACTTGTTGATGGCCACAGGAGGATGATCCAGAACTGCGGGGCATACGGGAGTGCTCAGTTCCTCAATACCTACCACAAGCTTGTTGTAGTAACTCTGAAGTTGCAGGTTAAATCTGGGAGAATGGCACCATCCCAGCCTAGGCTGGATGTTGGCAAGCTCAATGATGAAAGGGTAGCTGAGGAGTTTGCAAACACGTTGAGTGGCGATGTGGGGGGTCTGGGTACTTTGGGGAATCCTGAAGAGATGTGGAGTGCCTTCAAGACCACCATCCTTGATGTTACCGGTGAATGTCTTGGAACTCACTGGAGGGTGAAGAAAAATTTTGACTCTCAGGAAACACTGGATACCATTGACCAGTCACAGGGCCAGGCTTAATGGCAGAGCTGAGCTGTTCAAGGAGTTGAGGCGTAAAACTGTACATGTACAGAGGGTGGACAAGGAGGCCGATTTGCAAGGAATCTTTGAGGAGGTTGAGCATCACCTGTGGTCAGGTGATTCTCATCCGGCTTACAGGGGAATTCGCACATTGCGTTCCTCCAAGGCTGTCCCTCAGTGTACTGCAGTTAGAGCTGAGGGTGGGGGACTCTTGACAGAGGAGTCCAAAGTGAAGACCTGCTAGGCTGGTTCCTTTGAGAGGCTGCACCAGACTGATCCACCAGCTGTTGAGTTTGATGTCAGGGTTGTTACTATGCTAATTGATAACCCTTCAATTAGCTATGATCCACCTTCATTTGTGGAAAAACAGGCTGCAGTGAACCGGTTGAAACGGGGTAAAGCTCCAGGGATCTGTGGCATCTATGCTGAACTTCCCAAGGCTGTTGCAAATGCTGTACTCGCATTGTTGCATGCAGTACTTTGCTCTACCTGGAACAGACATATCATCCCAACTGACTGGAAGAGGGGCCTTGTTGTCCATCTCTGGAAAGGGAATGGTGATTACCAGGTCTGCAACAACTACCGAGGGGTGACGCTGCTCTCAGTGCTGGGCAAGGTCTTTGCTCAACCAATTATTGATAGGGTTCGCCACCATCTGCTTGACCACCAGTACCCAGAGCAGTCAGACTTTATGCCAAAGAGATCAACGATTGACCGTATCCTTGCCATTCGGGTCTCAACGAACGCAAATGAGAGTTTCGGCAGGGGCTGCTTGCAGCCTATGTTGATCTCTGCAAAGCATTTGATTCAGTGAATCGGGATGCCCTCTGGAGGATTCTTGGTCTTCGTGGGGTGCCACCAAAACTGATCAATCTGATGACCGAACTATACTCTGGCACTGAGAGTGCTGTGACCTGTGGTGGTACCATCTCTGACTTATTTCCAGTTGTTACTGGCATTTTTCAGGGGTGGGTACTGGCGCCCACACTTTTCAGCGCTTGTAGGGACTGGATTTTGGGGAGGATGTCGGAGACATCAAGCTGCGGTGCATCGTTTGCGAATGTCAATATGTCTGACCTTGATTTCGTACACGATGCAGTCATCTTTGCGGAGACTCTGGATATCATTTTGGGGGCCTTTGAGGTGCTGAAAGAGGAATCAGAGCTGTTGGGATTACGAGTTTCCTGGGTCAAAACTGGGAAACAGGTTTTCAATAACATCTTGGATGCTGCTGTTTTGTCTGTACCTGTTTGTGGTGAGGATGTTGAGGTCATGGAGAGATTAATTTACCTTGACAGTGATATTCATATCTCTGCTGGCTGTGAGCCAGAGGTCAATAGACGACTGGGTCGGGCCTGAGGAGTCATCGATTCACTCGATCATGGGATGTGGCGCTGTCGGTACCTGTGCAGGATGATTAAAGTCCGAGTCTTTGGGTCCTTGTTGCTTCCAGTCTTGCTCTACGGATGTGAGACTTGGACTCTGATGAGGGATCTGAGACAGAGACTTAATTCCTTTGGTACCAGGTCTCTTCGGAGAATCCTTGGCTATTGCTGGTCGGACTTTGTATCCAACAAGCGGTTGCTGAGAGAGACTCAAATGAGATTTGTTACCTGCATAGTCTGTGAGTATCAGCTGCAGCTGTATGGACATGTGGTTCGTTTTCCTGACGCTGATCCTGATCAGCAAATTCTCTCAGTGAGGGAGCCTTGTGAGTGGAGGAGGCCAATGGGCTGACCACATACCTTGTGGTTGCAACAGGTTGATAAGCATCTCAAGGAGATGGGGATGGGCTAAGCATCTGCCTGGGGGATGGCCAGACGAAGGTCCCTGGAGTACCGGTGGAAAGTGGACACTGTGACGCGCTGCTCCGTCTCATGCTCCCATACCTGATCTGACCTGATAAGAGATTACCTAACTAATTCACCTAAATGACTCTACATTGGCCTTGCATACATGTTAATTTTTAAATAGTGTGTTCCAACTTCAGCAAGATGTCGGGAAAGAACAGTGGGCACAAGTTTTTCATTTAAGCAGCAAATGGGTTTAATCGAAGTAAAGGCCGCTGTTATACCTTGACGATTTAGCAAGCGTATGCCGACGTATGAAAAATTTGTTTCAAACGCTGACACACGTCGAATACATTATGGGTAAGTTTTATATACATTAAGAGCATGCTGAAGCACGCTGGCATACGTCGTAGTATGCCGAGCTCGTCGACAAATTTTAAGCATGCTCAAAATTTTCCGACGTATGCCAGCGTATGACTCACACGTTCCGTATACGCTGGCCATAAGTTGTTGGCACGTTATGCGATCGTTGACACTCGTCGACACACGTTACTTGTAAGTTACTCATGGAGCAGTATTTTGTGTCGCTTTCACTTTATAAGATGCTAACATCACAAAAACATATGATAGCTTTTAAAGCAAAAGTTTGATTGTTAATCACTAAGTCTGGCCAAAAATAGTTGAGAAAAACATAACAATGACTGATGAGTTATAGGAGTAAAAATTTAACAAAATTTAATGTCAGTCTTGGACTTAGACAATTCCTTGGACATATTGATGGGTTCATATTGATAACATGATTCCCTGATCTTATTACATTTTTGAGCTTGTTTTGAACATTATCACCTGTTAAAGTTCACGTGGTGTACGTTATTGTGGTAAGATGCAATAGGGAATCATGCATCATGACACTACAGCCATAATACAGTCATTTTTGTTAAACTAGAAAATAAGGCTCAAATGGAGCTGTGAGGATGGGGTTATGTGAAAAGGATATGGGATTAAAATAAAATGAGTGGAAGAGGACAGTCAAACAGAGAGGATAACCAAGGATAGCTAGGTGTACTTACACAGCAGATGATTGCGACAGATAGTTTTAACGTTTTGTAGCGATTGAGGTGATACAATAATTAGGGCAGGGTGTTATAGAGGTAAGGAAAATGGAAATACAGGAATGAGGATTACAGCAGCAGCAACAACAATAACAAACAAGAAGGGCACTTGGTAGAGTGCATACCTCCCGCCAGACTGACGAGTTTAGATTTTGTATCCCATTAATAGGCCAGATCTGGATCCGGACCTGAACTAAAATTTTATCGACTTGTTCTTATCACCGAACTAACTCATCCACCAAGTTTCGTCCGAATCGGTCCATAACTTTTTCAGATATTGTGTTATCGTTTTGGCCCTATCACTCAATGGTGAAGAATGACTTTTAAAATTCTCAGATCCGGATTTGGATCTTCACCAAAATCAAATAAATTCTTCCTTGTTACGTCCCCAACCTGCCCACCAAATTTCGTCTGAATCCGTCTTCAACTTTTTGAGATATTTTGTTCACAAACAAACAAAAGACAGACAGGGGTGAAAACATAACCTCCATCCACCCTCGGTGGTGGAGGTAATAACTAACAACAATGACCAAATGGTTGAGTTCTCAGAAAAAAAAAAATCCAGCAATTTTGATGAGAGTGTTGGTTGCACTGCTGTGAGGACACAACACTTGGCAGAAGATAGATAAGAAAAAGTAGTTAAACCAGGATATTGATATGTCTAGAACACCTGGAAACATGGTGAAGGAAGAGGGGGAATAGTCATTGATAATAAACAATTGATTGTAAGTTGAGATAGTGGGGCAACTTAGCTAAATATAGCATAACATTTGTGCATTTTGTGAGGAAAGCACCAAATTTGGCACACTAGTAGCCGAACATATTATGAACAGATTAGCCATTTTCCACTGGCATAAAAAATTTTGAGATGGTCCAATCTCCAAATCTGTTCATAATATGTTAGGCTACTAGTGTGCCAAATTTGGTGCTTTCCTCACAAAATACACAATTGTTATGCGAAGTTGCCCCACAAAGAGGAAATCAGCAAAACAAAAGTAAAACGAAACGTGAAATCTAATGGAACAGAGTTTGGTGAAGAAAGGATGGTGCCAGATCATAGTGAAAGCAAGTCAAATGTCCAGCAACACAGCTATGAATAACATTTGGCTTGGCGGTAAGGACATTGTACTTGTATTGAGTCAGTAGGAGGTCAAATCTCTTGTGAAATAGCTGAAATGAAAACTAAACCAGTGAGCTAAAATAAGACATTTTGATACAGTGATCCAAAGCATCTGGAGAAGCTTGAACAGGTATGGATGGGAAGGCCAAACAATTCAAACTATTGAAGACACGCTGATGGAGCAGTAATTCTGCGCGTCTCACTTCAGGCCGGTGTTTTTTTTAATGGACAGGGAAGATGTTGACTGTCATAATTAATATCGGTTGGTTCTTGTGAATGATCTGGCATTATGTGTTCATTCATGTAAAGAAGAAAAATGTGGATAATTAAATTTGTGTTACACTTGGAAAGACGGCTACAGAAATACGCATGAGATGCTGAAACAAATATAAAGGTCATATGACAAATATTTTTCAAAATTGGAACATTTTGAAACTGTAGCTGTACCAAAGCAATTTTGCGTTATACAAAATCCCATCAATGCTACTAACAAAGAGCGATTCCTAATCAAAAGTTCAATTCTTTTCGTACAATGGCTGCCAAGGAGTGCCTTCAGCTGGGACGTCATATAGAGCGATAAGATTGAGTCCTGCTGACCCAATATGCATGACGCAGGCTGTGTGAATGAATATGGTAAATACTGCAGGACAGCATAGAACACACAGTGACTGTGAGCATTGCTCATCTTTCTTTTGAAGATTTTGAAGTTGATTACATTCAATAGCTACATCTCCCATGCTCTCAACATCCTGTTTATTAAATCCATTATTTATATAACCTTGGACAACAAACATTAAAACTATAAAAAGAAGCTTTCATTTTGAGTAATTGGTATGTTTAATCCACCAGGTGAGGCATTCCCAAGTCATTTTTGTTTCTGTGGTGGGGTATTCCCAAGTGACAACAATTGAGTGGTTTCATTATTTAGATGGTTTTTTGCCCAGAAGTGCGTGTGTGTTTACAGGAGCTTTTAAGTTGTGTTTTTCTTCAGTGATCGAGAATGGATTCGTGAGAAAGGGGAGGCCATGCATTTTTAGCTCGCTGTGTTATCAAAAAATCTTATTTTAGCTCACTATGAAGGATTTGGGGTGAGATTTATGGTGGGTAGGTTGGAAAGCTAAGATACAACAACAGAAGTCAATCCATATTTTCCTACAATCTGTACAAGAGCTTTATGTACAATGAATACTCCCTGGAGTACAAGTTAATAGTAGAGATAGTTGCTAATGACAGCACATAACTAGCAATCTGTGTTAGTGGCCAAATAATAAAAATACAACAATAAAAAGGTTAAAACTTTCTGCTTTAAAAGGAAAAGCACTGATGTTTCGAGCTTTACTCTTCGGCGGAGCAAAAGAGGGTTATTGGAAACAGCTCGAAGTAGTATACATATTTGTGGTTCCTTATCTATTCCTTCCTGTTTCCCCATCACCTTATTTTGCTCCGACAAGGAGTAAAGCCCAAAACATCAATGCTTTGTTTTCTTTTATGGTGGTAACTATTAAACTTTTTATTTTCATATTTTTACAAGTCAGTAGGACGGTTTTGTGGAGTTATTAACCTCCGCCATCTTCGAAGATGGATGGAGGTTACTGTTTTCACCCCTTTCTGTTTGTTTGTTTGTTTGTGAACAGTATTACGGAAAAACTCCTCGACGGATTTCGACGAAACTTGGTGGGGGGTTTAGGTATGGTCCAAGGATCATGCCATTAAATTTTGGACTTGGTCCCCCCCCCCCACCAAAAAAAAAAATAGTTAGAGAATTTTTTTATTTTGCATTTTTACATGTTTTAAGTGATTTCCAAACCCCCCCCCCAAATAATTGTTAGAGAAAAAAAAATTTGCAACTTTTTTTCAACAAAATTTCGATTTCATTTTTTTGCATTTCTACATGTTTTAAGTGATTTCCAACCCCCCCCCCCAAATGTTGGAGAAAAGAACTATAACTGTCAGCACTGTTGACATCATATTTAATGAATAAGATATAAGGTTCACTTGAGTGACCCAGCAGTATTGGCGGCGGAGGTTTTGCACTCTCCCGGGTGCTCCCCCTCTAGTTTGCTTCTGAATCATCAATAATGAGGCAAATTTGGTGTTTTGAAATTTAATTCTGAACAACTGAGATTTAAATGCAGGAAATCTTGTGAATGCATTTTAAAATCGATATGGAAAAGGTCTGTATGTTTCACATCAGGACATATATTATTTTTGCACGTCCGATATGGTCGGCTTACAACTGTATTTGCCTGCATTTTACTCTGAATTGGCATCACCGGCACGATTGCTGTCACGCCATGCAAGCGATTGATGTGGAGTGGGAGTAAAATCTGACTGTTTAACAACTTTTACCGAACGATCCTGAAACCGCCTCGATCTTCTCACTACCGCCTCTAATTCCTTTCAAGCGGGATAGAACTTTGTGAAATTTCCCTCTGACCTCCCAACAGGAATGTTGCGATGTTCACGGAGCCACTGTAACACCTGTCATTTATTTCATCAAGTTAACCACTTGAAGCTCAGGACCTAAAAGCAGTACTGTATTAAAGTCCTGGAATGCTTCAACTACACTTCTGTGAATGTCAACTACAGAAACACATGCACTCTCTTCAAGGAGATATACATCGGCTAAACCAGGCGAAAACTGGGTGATTGCTTCCCTGAACACTTCCTCAAAGTAAGAACCAACAGTCAAGGCCTTCCCAAGCTGGTTGCCCGACATTATAATCTTCCTGGACATGAATTCAGCCACGTGCCATACTCCGGTAGTTTTCCTATTTCAGCTCCACGGACAATTGTCTTGCCCTTAAGTTCGGCACGTTGGTTCCCATTGTGATTAACTAATGCTTTAGTTCAGGTCGGGTATGGGAGCATGCACCAGTGCAGTGCGTCGCTGCGTCAACTTTCCGCCGGTACTCCAGGGGCCTCCGTCTGGCCATCCCCCAGGCAGATGCCAGGCCCATCCCCATCTCCTTGAAATGCCAATCAACCTGCTGCAACCACGAGGCACGTGGTCAGACCATTGGCCTCCTCTACTCATGAAACTCCCTCACCGAGAGAATCTGGTGAGCAGGATCAGCGTCAGGAAAACGAGCCACATGTCCATGTGGTTGTGAGCCACAGCCGTAGCTGACGCTCACAGACTATGCAGGTAACAAATCTCATTTGAGTCTCTCTCAGCAACCGCTTGTTGGACACAAAGTCCGAACAGCGATAGCCAAGGCTTCTCCGAAGAGTCCTGGTACCAAAGGAATGAAGTCTCAGTCTCAGATCCCTGGTCAGAGTCCAAGTCTCACATCCATAGAGCAAGACTGGAAGCACCAAGGACCTGAAGA
>NC_140967.1:29777657-29795157 GCF_056783735.1 Eptatretus burgeri | reverse complement strand
GTCAAAATGACAAGTTAAAGCACATTATGTAATTTTGTCAAATTATATACATGAACTTGCTCCCGGGTCTTTCAATGTTTCAAGCTGTACTTTCCTTCAAAATGGAGTGGCATACTTGTATGGGTTACGCCACCACAGAAATCCTTGTATGTTATGGTTGTGGTGAATTAGGCCATGTAAAGAAATTGTGCCCGAAAGATTGCAAAATCAAACTGTTAACCAAGGATCCTCACAGCACCAATTACCTGTCTCAGTTAATGATACCAATACAGAACCAGAAGCTTCATATGAAGCACCTGCTGTTATAAATAAAGCACGAAAAGATCTCTTTCATCTTCTCAAAGCACCGCTGCACACGGAACAAAAGTACTTATTGCTTTAGCGGTCCCTCGTTCATTTGCACAGGTGGTCGAGGGGACGTGTCTCTCAACACATGCCTCGCGTGCTTCCGTTTCACCAGATGGTCCCTCCTTTGAGTCACCTGGCACCTCTAAAAAGCTATGCAATGATGTTAATGATTTCATTCTCCTCTTTCTTCCCTTCCCCTTCCTTCTTCTTCCTTCCTCTCTTCCTCGTCCTACCACTCGTCTTGCTCTTTCTATTCCTCCTCTTCATCTTCCTACCCCTGGTTCACAACCTACAAGTGCCTCCAAGACTGCATTTATCACCCCCATACTCTCTGAGTTACCTCAAACTTTGCAGGACTTCTGCTGAAGATGACAGTCTCACTATTATTATAGCAAATGACAGACCCAAGGATGTATCCACTGAGTGTGCCCCTCCAGCATCTTTGGTTCCCCCTCCTAAAACATCCATGGATATTGAGCAAACGAGGGGAGACCCTGAGGAGAATCAGGAAGACAATTCAGAGGGTGGCTCCTCTCTTAAATCGAGTGCACAGTTGCATTTGGTGAAGAGCTCCCCCCACCCCCAGATAGTAATCTTGAAACTACAATTTCTACTTCCCACATCTTAGATTTTTTTTCAAAAAAATACTCGTAAGAAACGAGCAAACCTAAATGATTTTTTCCCCAACTTACATGCTTTTGTCCAAAAATCACAAAACGTTGTTACGAACCAGGAAGCTGTTGCCAGCCATATATAGTGCTCCTTGCATGAGATTAAAAAGATACATTGTTAAAATAAAGAAGCATTTCAATACATAAATATTTGAAGACATAAACTTCAGCCACTATTTCCCTTTTGATTCGAAACAAGATTGAATATAAACGGTGGGCATAATCTATCTATATAGATCTCTATCTCTCTATATCTCTCTATATCTCTCTATATCTCTCTATATCTCTCTATATCTCTCTATATCTCTCTCTATCTCTCTCTATCTCTCTCTATCTCTCTCTATCTCTCTCTATCTCTCTATATATCTCTATATATCTCTATATATCTCTATATATCTCTATATATCTCTATATATGTGTATATATCTCTATATATCTCTATATATCTATATATATCTCTATATATCTCTCTATATCTCTCTATATCTCTCTATATCTCTCTATCTCTCTATCCCTCTATCTCTCTATCTCTCTATCTCTGTATCTCTCTATCTCTCTCTCTCTCTCTCTCTCTCTCTCTCTCTCTCTCTCTCTCTCTCTCTCTCTCTCTTGTGCAGCCTGTGGCTGCTGGTTGCATCATTGATTAGGACGCGGCTATGCCGCTGATGCAGGGCCCCCCTTTCCAGTGCACTGGTACTCATTTTGCTGACCTTGGAAGGATGACAGGCCGAGTCAACCTCCTGTTGTATTAATTCAGCGGCCCAACGGGGCTTGAACTCAGGACCCTAGGATCCCAAGCCGCCACCCTAACCACTAAGCCAACACCAGGCTGGCATAATCCCTAATGTAAAGTTGAAACAATGCAGCTTGTTAATAATGAAAAAGTAGATATTATTATTTTACAAGAAACTCAATCAACTGCGAATTGCATTGCAGATTGGAAGCTGAAGTTGAAAGGCACTTGGTTTTTTTTGTAACACGGCCTCTGTGAGTGCTGGTATTGCTTTTTTTTATATTTCTGCATGCCCTCCCATCTCCTCTCTTGTTTTTAAAAAAATTGTACCTGCTTATTTAACTTCAACTGAACTATATATATATATATATATATATATATATATATATATATATATATATATATTGAAAATATATATAGAAAATATATATAGAAAATATATATCGAAAATATATATATATATATATATATATATATATATATATATATATATATATATATATATATATATATATATATATACATACATATATATATATATATATATATATATATATATATATATATCAGTGGATTTTTATTGTCAATATTTATTCTCCAAGTGATAGCACAGCCAGGGCAACTTTTTCAATGAATTATTTTCCTTCCTTAATCATCTTGCCCCTAATACCCTATTGTACTTAGGTGGTGACTTTAATTGTACATTAGACCCAACCAGAGATCAGAACAGCAATGAACCTTTGTCCACACTTTTGTCACGACATGATCTCAGTGATGGTTGGCGGTTTCAGCATGGGAACACGCAATAATTTACTTAGTGTCATTGCCTGTTAAATAACTTGTTGCTTGCAAGACTTGATACATTTTATATCAGTCTTTCTTTTTTTTTTAACCTGATCAGTTTTACTGACCTTACTCCTGGATTTTCTGACCATTTTTTAATCAAATTGCATCTTTATTTTCTTATTTCTCAGAGGCATACTTCTCATTGGTCATTTAATGTCTCTCTTTTAAATGATTCCTTTTTTAAAATTATCCTTAAAAAAAAAAAAGTCTGGCAAGAGTGACCCCAGTTTTTGCTCGCGACTATCACAATTGTACTGTGACATGAATATTTATTTTTCTTTATGCAATTTTATTGTCGGTTTACTGTTAAACTCTAAAGATACTGAAGAATCTGCTCTTACAAATTATTGTAATAACCAAAGGGAAATTAACAGGTTATAAAATGAGGAAAGCTCAACTTCTTACTCTCTCGACATTGAACCCCAATTGATAAACCCCTATTAAGAAAGCTAAATTGTTTTTAAGGCCCTTGTTATGGCCAGACTATGTGTAGAGTTGTATTTTCACCAAAACTTAGATAATTTAGAACTGTTTAAGCAGAAATGGTGTTATCGGAATACATTGAATAAAGTAAACAACAATGATCTGAAATTTTCATTTTAACTGTGTACATACTGTTATATATTTTACCCTCCTTTTTATAGTTGTTGTTTTGTTATATTGTTATGTTTTATATTTGTTATACATCATAATATTTGTTGTTTTGAATGCCTTGTCTAATTTTTTTTTCTAACCTTGTTTAAATAAAGGTATACAAAAGTCAAAGTGTGTGTCTATGTGTCTCTGTCTGTCCTCATTTTTCTCTTCCCTCTTCTTCTTCCCTTTTCTTCTTATCTTCTCTCTCCTCTTCCCTGTTCTCTCTCCTTTCTTCTTTTCTTATCTCTCCTCTTCCCAGTTCTCTCTCCTTTGTATCTTTTCTCTTCTATCTCTTTATTTGTATTTTATTATTCTTGAAAGTTGTTTTCGTTTTTGGGTCGAACATTTTTATTTCACCATCCAATCCAAGTACATAAAACCTTATCGACCTGCCTTTATATTGACAAAAAGTCGGTTTTATCAATTAATGATTATTTGATCTGATCATTACCTTCCATTTCAATTCACATCATTTACGAGAAACCATTTACATTTTACAGGAGAGATTTACAATCTTATTCACAAACAAAAGTTGATTTTCTCAAAATTGAAATGATTGGACATAAGTAAGGAAATTAAATTTTACAAATCTGGGAAAAAGGAGAGGATAGGAAATAAAAAGAAGGGTTGGAAGTTGGGAAAGAAGGGAGAAAAAAAAGAGGGAAATATGTTGAAAAGAGGGGCATTGGAGAAGGAGAGGCATGGGGTATGGATGGATGAGGTGGAAGATGAAGGAAGAGTTCCGTATTCAAAATATTTTGCTCACATAATGTATACATCTCCACAACCTGGTTGATATCAAATTAATTTCAGTACGTGAAAATACAGTTCGATGCTCAACAAAAACATCCACATTCATGATGACCTCCACCACCGAAGGTGGATGGAGGTTATGTTTTCATCAGTGTCTGTTCATGAACAGATGTTTCACCCCTCTCTCTCTGTTTGTCTGTTTTTCTGTCCATATGTTTGTCTATCTGTTTGTCTATCCATTTGTGAGCAGGATGTCTCAAAATGTTGTGGTCGGATTCAGACAAAATTTGGTGGGCAGGCTGGGTGTGTGACAAGGACAAAATGATAAGATTTTGGTGAAGATCTGGATATGGATTCGGATACCAGAATTTTTTAAGTGATTATTCACATTTGAGAGATAGAGCCATGATATTCCTAGCATGATATTCCAAAAGGTTGTGAATAGATTATGACAAAACTTTGTGGATGAGTTGGTTAGGTGACAAGAACAAGCGGATTTGATTTTGGTTAAGGTGTAGATTCAGATCCGACCTATCAGTGGGATAGAAAATGTAAACTGTTCATCCTGGGAGAGGTATGCACTCTACCGAGTGCTGATCTAGCTTTGTCCTGTTTTCATGCTTATTAATTCATTTAATTGGATTAATGACCTGAAATTCTCATTTGCTGATGAAATTCATCATTTCTTTGGCTTGTATTATCTATCAGCTTGACTGTTATACATGTTTCTTTGTTTAGAAGCCATGTGAAGTGTGATTTAGGAGGTTTTGAAAACTATTTCAAAAGATTACGTAAACGACTGAGCAAACACCTAGGAGAGCTGTTCTCTTTGAGCTACTCTCGTCCTGAAAGAATGCACTCATTCAAGCATTTCTATCACTTAAGGAAGCATCTTTGGTAGTCATATTCTGGAATGGTTCACAAAAGTGTTGTCATACATTAAATAACTCTCAGCATTGCAGGAAGCATTTCATTATACGGTAGCAATCGGAGAAAGTTGGATGAGTCAAGATCAGAACATGATGTATTTAGATGTTATTTTTTAAAGTGTGTTCTTTATAGTCTTGCAACAATGTGAAAAACACAGAACAGAAGAGGAAAAGTTCCTTTTAAAATTAAACAAAAGTTGATTTTCTCAAAATTGAAATGATTAGACATGCTCATTATCAAAAAAATTCATTTCACATGGTTATATATAAACACAATGTAAACACTTGTTCAACTAGAATGGCACGCAGTTGAGCGCAAACCTCCAGCAGGCTGAACTCCTGAACAGTTTATGTTTTGCATCCCACGAATAGGCTGGATATGGATCTGGACATAACCAAAATCGAATCGGCTTGTTCTCGTCACCTAACCAATTAATCCACCTAGATTTGTCATAACTCGTCCATAATGATTTGCAATATCGTGCTCCATATCGTTTTTGTCCCCATATCTCAATGGTGAAGAATCACTTGTAAAATTTAATAATATCTCGTATCCAGATCCGGATTTCGATCTTTATTATAATCGAATTGATTCGGCCTTGTCACACATCCAACCCGTCCAAAACGTTTCGTCCAAATGCGTCCATAACCTTTTGAGATATCGTACTATATATCGGTTTTGCCCTATCATTCAATGGTGAAGAATCACTTTAGAAAATTATCGGATCCAGATCCGGATTCGGATCTTCACCAAAAACATAAATTTAATTCACATAAATATACGAACTGGCCTAAATATTAATACTCAGAGATAATTTATCTTAACAAATTCCCTTTGTGATTCAGAGAAAGAAAATAAAGAAACAGGAGTGTTAGAAAGTGGTTCCAGCAAAAATCCCAGATGAGAAGTGAGGTTTATTATCAAGTAAAACTTTAAATATAAAGCAGGAAAAATATTCATCTTACTGAATCACAAATTATGACAAAACAATTGAAAGAAATCAGCAATGAAGGATAATCTTCTAAGAAGAATCAAGGACTACTGTGTGGCTGATTTCCAGGCTAAACTTCCAGGCAAAATAATTGTATACTTTAACTAGAATGGCACTCAGTAGAGCACATACCTCCGCAAGTCTGAACACTGACGTTTTGTATCCCACTGTTAGGCCTTGACGTTTTGTATCTGCTGATCCAACAGTTTTTAATAATGCCAGGAATTTAACCCAAGACGGACAGCTGCTGCCTCTGCACCATCCTATTGGACTCAAGATGCACTTTGATAGCACATTTCAATTAATCCTGCAGGTTCTCGATGAGGTTCAAGAGTTTTGGGGATTATGGCAGTCAAATACGATGTTTAAAGTCCACATCATGCTCTATTATACTGTTACAAGGACTGCTCACCATATTGACAAGTGGAAGGTAAATGAAAGCACAGAATGTTGTTGTGGTCATCAAGATAAGCAGTCCGACACATAGTGCATAACTGCGCAAAGAAATTCACGGGGGCTTTGGCAAAAATACATGAAGCCACTGATGCTGCAACCAAGTGGCTTTCATCACTCAACCAACAGTTAGTGTCTACATAATCATACGAAAGAAGAATAATTATGTTTTGAACCACTTTGCTACGATGGATGGTGGTATTGATAACAAGAAAGTACCCATCCTCGACTGTGTCGTACTTGAAAAAGTTTAATGGAAAATCTTGAGAGTGCTTAAAGTTCTCTTGCTATTGAGGCCCCGTCTAACCGTCCCACCAAAATAACACCTTTTTCAAAGATAGACAATTTTTTCCTCTTCCTATGGGCTAACAGGATGGCCTAAATGAATGCACACTCACCTCTAAGCCATCTTGCCTGGGTTCGAATTCTGACCCAGCTATAAACTTTCATCCTGGTGTTTCACAGACAGGGTGATTCATTCATGTGTGTGCCGTCCCTTGGATGGATGTTAAACACGCGTCCTGTCTGCCGACATTCATTGGTAGACGTTAAAACTCCTGCAGTGTCCTTCGTGAAGAGTCGGTGAACTATCACCAACACCATGAACAAATTCCAAATTCCTGCCCGAGCCAGCAGAGGGCATTGTATCAGCAGCACAAACGCCCTCAACCAATGATGCTACCCCGCAGCCTTGTTCTGCATACGGAAGAAGAAAACCTCTTCCTATTCCAGAACAATTGATTGACTCATAATATACACTTTTATAATTAACATCGACGAATTATTTAGAATTTAGCTATCTCCTTGACTTACTTGCATCAACAATCTATAGATGACTCCCTTATTAACAATACTGCAGGTTTTGTAATATTTTTCCAGGCAAGTTCATTGTGTATAATTTAAATTCCTAACCTATGATTTGTGTGTCACATGCAGTGCTTAGATAATTCTTACCAGTGTCATTAAATTGCTGTCATGATTTTAAGTAGTTATCTAGTTCAGAAAATTAGTACTCTAGTTCACTGTTATGTCATATTCACTTTTCTCCAACCTTGATTTGTTAGAGCACTGAACGTTGCTTATGGTGTGTAAAAAACAGACTATTTTTGGTGCCAACTCTTCTACAAATGTCCCATATAATTCCCATTTCCAATGGGAATTTAGTGGGGTTTCAGCCGAGTTGAAAATCCTCCCTATGGGAATTGCACACAATAACATAGGGTAAAGTTTGGGACCACTACTGATGCTTCATCACCGGCATTGCACTGACCTACATACTGTGTAATGAACGTGACGCTTATCGATGGGAGACTTATCAGGTTGTCATAAGACATAGCCTGCAGAAAGAATGTAGGTTGGTGCATGATTAAGACGTGACAGATGAGGCTTCCAAATGTTTGGTCACATCAGAGGCCGAATGTGAACACGTAGGTGATGTTCACATTTCTGTGCAGGGGGGAGCTGGAACCTGCGATTCAGGTGTATATTTTTCTGCGATTCAGGCGTCAGATTTTGTGGTGCGTCTTTTAATCATAGGATACCACAAGCAGAAAACGAACAATAACTCAGCAAACTGGAAGTTTTTAAATCAATGACTGATGACGTATCAATGACTGATTGGGGGGGGGGGGCTTTACATATGACAGTTATATCAGCGTGGCGTGAAAAGGAGACTCGGAGGTGGAACGATATGCGGGTTGTGAAAATTGATCCTAGCTAGAAAAATTGCGAGAAATCATATTTTTGTACATTTGTGGAAATAATCGTTTTATAGAGGGTTGTATACTTTAGAAATATATTTTGAATTATGTTTTTAGTTTGTTACCAATTTGTCATCTTTTGCATTTGCAACAATTGGATTGGACCAGGAGGCAAGAACTCGTATGTTTTACTTTAATGACTGAAGCACAGTCTGAGAGGGGGGTTGTTATTACTGGCAGAGAGAAGGTCTGTACAGAAACTCATTTTGACTATTAATGATCACCTTATCGTAGCCTTGAATAACAATATTTCAGCTGACCAAGCAGTCAATAATTTCCCCCTTACTTTTCCCCCTTAAAAAGGCTTACCAAGCCTTTGAAGAAATAGATATAGAAGTGCATAAATTGATGCAGCGTGGAGATGAGAAGGATCTCTCTGGCTCTGGTTGTTGTTTTTTAATCCCTGGGATTGCACTTGAAATTGCCATCACCGAGGAGTTGTTCACCTCCACCCCCCCCCCCCCGTCAAAATATTTTCTGTTAATGTTGATTGAGGAGTTGTTAAAATGATAAATACACGCTGCATCCTTTTTGAACAAAAACTGATTTTAAAATGTTGTTGTAACCACACAAACAGTATAGCATCAGCAGGACATTGTGGTAAACACGATTTTTTTAATGTAATGGAGTTTGGTTTCACTGGATGCAGATCATTCTGTTCGGCTTATAACGTGGATCGGATGGGATTCCACACATCCATTGTTGTAATCTCAAAAAACTGTACGTGATGAAGCACAGGAAATGAACCAATGAAACTCGTCATTGCATTGCTGTATTTCGATCCGACATTAAAAAAAAAATGTCATGAAAAAATAATCTTGGAACGATTTGAGCTCGACATGTACAGATTCAAAACTTGTCCTGTCAAATATCCGTTATAATCATGTCAAACTTTGATATAAGGGGTCATAAGTTTTCAATCTGTACATCTAGAGCTTAAATAGTTCCAATATTATTTTTTCATGACTTAATTTTTTTAGTGTGAGAAATGTATTAGCGATATATTTTTAATTGCAATGGGACTTTTCAGCTTTATATCGCTCTTGCTCTGTTTCGCTTGCAATTTGTAAAAGTCAGAAATAACAAAAAAAAACCCATGATGTCTGTCAATTTTATCCCCTCCCACTGGAAACTTTACAAATCGCACACAAATTGGCTATTGAATATCCAAAGGATTTGTCTGCAGATATCTCTCCCAATGAAATGATTTGATTCATTAGTTTCGTGGAATTATTTGACTGTCTCGAGCTTCAATGCTGCAAAATGAACAATTGGAGAAACTTGTATAAATGCGAATAATAACAATATCTATGTCTATAATATTATAAATGTTTATTAACATCTATCTATAATTCCAGGTGTGTGTGTGTGTGTGTGTGTGTGTGTGTGTGTGTGTGTGTGTGTGTGTGTGTGTGTGTGTGTGTGTGTGTGTGTGTGTGTGTGTGTGTGTGTGTGTGTGTGTGTGTGTGTGTGTGTGTGTGTGTGTGTGTGCGACCGCAGTTTCTCGATGAACGCCAGTCCGATCTGATTGAAACTTGCCAGGAATATTCCCGGGGCCCCACGGATGTGCCTTTTCAAGGTTTGATATCAATCGGACGAGCGGTTCCCAAGTTACGGCCATTTATCTGTCGACCAATGACAAGACACGGTGCTATGACATCACGAATGACGTCACATATAATGTTTATTTATTTATTTCTTGCACAATTGACGGTCCGATGTGATTGAAACTTGTCAGGAATATTGCTGGGGACCCGCAGATGTGCCTTTTCAAGGTTTGATATTAATGTCTATGTGTCTTAATATTAATGTCTGTGTGTTTGATAGGGGGAGAGGGGGGGGGGAGAGAGGGGGGGAGAGAGGGGCGTCACAATTCAAGAGAGGGGGAGAGAGGAGGTGCGAGAGAGGGCGCGAGAGGGGGAGAGAGGGGAGGAGACTCATATAGATTATCCATATATACTTATAGATAGGCGAGAGAGAGGGGCGTCACAATTCAAGAGAGGGGAGAGAGGAGGGGCGAGAGAGGGAGCGTCACAATTCAAGAGAGGAGGGCCGAGAGAGGGGGCGAGAGAGAGGGGCATCACAATTCAAGAGAGGCCGAGAGAGGAGGGGTGAGAGTGGGGGCGAGAGAGAGGGGAGAGAGAGGTGGGGCGAGACTAGGGGGGAGAGGGGGTAGAGAGAGGGGGTGAGAGAGGTGGCGTCACAATTCTTCGTCGTTTCACATGACGTCACAATTGATGCTGGGGACCTGAGTATGTTTCCGAGGTGTTTCCCAAGTTATGGCCATTTATGATACGGTTTGTCCGATCTCATTGAAACAATGCCCCAATCCAATCGTCGTTTACGAGAGCGAAGGAACGAAGCTGCACATACTGGCACGCACCGACGGGCCCGAACTAGTTTTATAAAATTTATTTAAAAAATTAATTTATAAAATTTCCCCAATACAGCAGAAGAGGTGGATTTGTAAGCGCGCGCGCGCGTGTGTGTGTGTGTGTGTGTGTGTGTGTGTGTGTGTGTGTGTGTGTGTGTGTGTGTGTGTGTGTGTGTGTGTGTGTGTGTGTGTGTGTGTGTGTGTGTGTGTGTGTGTGTGTGTGTGTGTGTGTGTGTGTGTGTGTGTGTGTGTGTGTGTGTGTGTGTGTGTGTGTGCATGTCTGTCCAGGCCATAACTTTTTACCATTTGAACTTTTGTCATCAAATGTTCAACAAACCTTCATTATGAGCTGTGCCGCTGATTCAGTGTGCCACTGATGCGGTGCCCCTGTTACCACTAAGCTGGTACTCATTTTGCCGACCTCAGAAGGATGACAGGCTTAGTCAACCCACCTGGTGTTATTTAAGTGGAATGACAGGGGCTCAAGCTCAAGACCCTAAGATCTTCGACCAGCCACCTTAACCGTTAAGTTAACACCAGGCATATTATCATAATAGTATTATGCCACCAAATCTGGTAATAATAGGAGTTCCCTTAAAATGAAGTTCAACACAGGGTGAAGCTGTTCGGCCCATCAAGCCTGTACTATGATTGCCAACCTATCGTTATTTGTCCATGCTCTATCATTTTAGCATGCTGAGCATCAACTGTCAAGCAAAGAAGCAGTACGTACTGCTTCAAGATTGTGACTGATTGTGACTGATATGAAGTCATATCAAGGATTTTTAAATCCTTGATATGACTCAGCCAGGGTTCGAACGGCCGACATCCCAGACTCAAAGTGAAAACTCCAACCATTAAACCACCGAGTCTGGTTTTTAAACCTCTGCGTACCTTTCTGTCACTAATGATGACTAAAATCTCAGCTGAACATTCCCTTTAGCAAGATGGGTCTTGTCAATCTACGACATGAGGTGGGCATCTGATTGCACTCAATATTTTAAGTATTGAAAGGAACATACTCAAACATAACAGCCTATTTCCTTTTTGTGGCTCTTCGTTAGTCAGTTAAGTTGCATCTTATTTTGAGAATCTTTAAATCGATTCCAAAAATATGTTCATCGAGTAAATCTTCTGTAAAGGAATATACATTGATTTTTAGACGTTTGACCCAACAAAAGCTTGAGTGCCCTGGGCCTATTCAAGGCTTTTGTCCAGCCATGTCTACCATTAGCTATGTTGGTCATGATTCCCTTAATCTATGCCGTGTGTATTAAATGCTACATGCTATGTTCGCGTTCAACAGCCACCCTATGTCTTTTATATCATTGTGCTGTATATGTGGCTATGATTTGACAGCAGTATCTATAAATCTTCTTCTTCTTCTTCTTGCGTATGGCAGCTTTGCTGCTGGGTAGCTATAATTTTGTTGGGGCGTGACTATGCCGCTGATGCTGTGCCCCTCTACCAGTATACTGGTACTCATTTCACCCACCACGGAGGATAACAGGCTGAGTCAACCCCACCTGGTGTTAACTCAGCAGCCAACAGGGCTCAAACTCAGGACTCGAAGATCCCAAGCCAGAGTCGCCCTAACCACGAAGCCAACACTCGGATGTACTTATAAATGAGAAGGAATGAAAAACCGAGACAATGTGAGCGGAAGAGAATTCTCATACAAAGATAATCAATCACCTCTGTCCGATGGACAAGCTGCTGAGTTCCATCATCATTGAGACGATAAATCTCGAGGAATGGGTCAGACTTGCTGAAAAAATCCTACAACAGAAAACCATGGAAACAATAGTTACAATATATAAATATATATCAAAAAAGCACTTCATTTTGAATTTTTCTCAAATTTTCCAAAGTATAATACATCTCTGCATTAGATATGACATATTCCTGAAAATATCCTTGTGAATACCAAGCAAGTAGAAAGTTTATGGTCTTTGTGGGCATGGACAGCACCATCATTACACCCACACAATTTTTATCAATAGGAACAATTAAAAGTAAATCCGAACAGCACAAAACCTCCATGTGATGCCATCATCATTTATCACTGCATCTCAGCATGGTGTGCAGAGGAGAGAAAAAACAAATGCTGCGATGCCAATCTCCATTTCAAAAGGTTCCTGGCAGTTCGTTTGATGCTCCACCACATCTTGTAAGAGCATGTGCCCCATAACCTGCAGTGCCAATTACTCGGTTTTTTATGTTCGAGCTTCCTCTCTGTGGTGTTACCTTTCATACATGTGTCTCTCACCATGGGCATTCCCACTTCAATCAACCCCTGCCACAAAAAAAAAATTATCTAATCATCTCGCATCGGCTCGCATAACCGTAGCAGTTTCCGATTCGATAAACTCATTTTAAAGCAATAACTTGAAGATTTACATTTCTCATTCCCTCGTTTCTGCAATGCTCCATATAGCATCATGTGCTTCAAGTATGATCTCGAGATGACCTTGTGATTCCTGCAGCATCTCTTCTTTCCTTGTGAGTACCATGTGATGGAAGCAGAATTCATTCACGAGGAACTGTACATCATCGTTGTGGTGTACAACCACGTGCTGCTCGAGATTTTGAGCAAAGGTTTAACTTAACTAAGTGTTTAATTGTCCTACATGGCATTCCATTGAAATAAGAATTATGACAGGATTTTGAGCCATTTAATATTCCATGTGCACGTATAGATGGGCACTCGGTTAGCGCATACCTCCGCCGAGAGAGCTGAACAGTCTACGTTTTGTATCCCACTGAGAAGCTGGATCTGGATCCAGATTTGAACCCAAATTCAAAATGGCTTGTTGTTGTCACCTAGTCAACTCATCCACCAAGTTTCATCCGAATCCATCCACAACTGTTTAAAATATCATGCTATATATCGTGTTTGGCCCCCATCTCTCAATGGTGAAGAATCACTTATAAAATTCAAAAAATTCATTCAGATGTTCAACAAAACGAATGAATTCTTCCTTGTCACACACACCCAACCTGTCCACCAAGTTTCGGTCAAATCCGTCCACAACTTTTTGAGATATTGTGCGATGTATTGGTTTTAGCCCTCTCTCTCAGAAGTGAAGAATCCCATAAAAATTGGGTAAGGGGAGGGCGCCATCGCCGACAAGTTCATCGGACAACTTTCCGCCAACAAACACATTCTCCCACGGTCAGCATGGCTAACATGTTCGGCAATGAACCACCTAGAATGGACTGGTGGGCCCCAGACCTGCCCTCTGCATTTGCCGCCTTTAAGCAGTATGCTGTCAATTCGTATTCAGGGGACGCCTCACTGGGATGAGCCCAGAGGAGCAAATAGCATACATCGTGCTGTGGGTAGGACAGCAAGGCCTCCGCATTTACAATTTGTGGGACCTATCTGATAATGATTGCAAAAAAACAACCCAAGAAAATATGGGAGAAGTTCACGACACATCAATAGCTGAGGACTAATTTCCGACTCAACCCTTTCCAACTATAGAAGTATAAACAGGAGCCTGCTGAATCCATCGAAGAATTCATGACTATATTGCGGCTACAAGCTCAAAAGTGCAGATTTGACACCACTAAAGTGCTGGAACACCATATAATTGAACAGCTAATAATCAGCACCAGGCACAAGAAAGTCTAAGAAACACTGCTGGGCAAGGATGAGACCCTCACATTGGACAAAGCAGTGGACCTGGTTCGTACCGAAGAGACCACCCAGGCACACTGAGAACAATTCACTAACGACACTGCAGTCTACGCTTTTCAGTAGTCCAACAGTCAAAATGACCATTGCCGATGATGTGGTGGGGTTCACTCCTGGGGCCCCAGAACCAAGTGCCCAGTTTCGGGATCCACCTGTGATGCATGCGGCAAGAGAGGGCACTGGAAAGCCGTTTGCAAATCCACCCAGCGACAACGCACACCCAGCAGAACTCGGCAGCTGCACAGAGGCCCCCCCCCCCCCCCATGGAGGTCCAGCAAACCTGACTGCCATATGCATTCTGCCACTGGGCAACCTGCACGTGCTCCAACCTCCCTTAATCTGGAGGAAGCGTTTGAGACACTGACATTTTATGTTGTGCAGGCTGCTCCCTCCGGCCTCACCCTGAACAGAGTGAGATGAAGTCTTTGCCATTATAGATGTTTGACTGGACAACTGTCCCAACACTCCAGCCACTCTCAAAGCCAAGATAGACACAGGTACTCAGGGAAATGTTTCACCGCTCAGAATGTTCAGAATAATGTTCCCACACAAGCTCGACTCACACCTTTCCCAAAAATGGTGCTACTACCCCGAAAAAGACTACCCTCCAATGCATATGGGGGATCTAACATACCTCACTTTGAGGCTATATGTATACCATGCTCATAGCAGGGCAGAATAGCCGATGCCGAGTTCTATGTTACAGAATCTGATGGCTCAACCATATTAGGCCCACCAACATCATCTGCCTTACGGCTCGTTGTGCTCAACTGCACTGTGAAGGACAAGGAGAAATCACCGCAGCTATCGGTCACATCCAAAGATGACCGATGTATCGGTCATATCGGTCATGTCAAAGGGAAGTTACACATCACAACAAATAATACCATACCTCCATCCATTCATGCACCTCACTGCTGAGCCATACATATCTGGGACGAAGACAAGCGCGAGCTCAATGAGATGGAAAACCTTGGCATCATTACAAAAGTGACAGAACCTTCTGCAGGGTATCTAGCCAAGTCCACACAAGAAAACCCAATGGTCAGCTCCGGATATGTCTTGACCTGAAAGACCTCAACAAAGCTATCAAAAGGCCCCACTACCATATGCCAATGCTGGAGGAAATCACATCAAGCTTCCACAATGCATCAGTATTCTCTAAGTTGGATGAGTGGCATGGATACTGGTCGATCGAGCTGGACGATGAGTCCAGCATGCTCACATGCTTTAACAGCCCGTTCAGCCATTATCGATTCCTCAGGCGCCATTCAGTCTCAACATGAGCCAGGACGCAGTCCAACACAAAATGGATGTGATCCTGGAGCACTGCCAAGATGCAGAAGGTATTGCTGATGACATTATCGTCCATGACTGGACTGATGATGAACACGGCATCAACCTTCATCATCTCATGGCCAGTGCCCACAAACATGGTCTTGTCCTTAACATCGACAAATGTTTTTTTGGCCTGATCTTTGCCTCAAATGGGCTTCACCCTGACCCTGGTAGAAGTGAAGCGATCAGAAAATTGAAGACAACCGCTAATGTCACAGAACTGCAACAGTTGCTCAGAATCTCGACCGACAAGGCATCATTCTTACCGCATCTATCAGAACAAGCAAAACCACTCAGATAACTCCTTAAACACGGTGCTAGCTTTGAATGGACTCCATTCCACCAACGAACATTCAGCTTGGTCAAAAAACTACTCTGTCGACAGACGACGCTCAGCTACTATGATCCACACAGGCAGACCCTCATACAGGTGTAGGCATTGACTGTATGTACGGACTTAGTGCCACTCTATGCCAGAATGGCAGGCCCATAGCATTCGCTTTGAGGACGCTCAGTGATAATGAAACCAGAAAAGCAAACATCAAACGCGAACTACATGCAGTAGTTTCGGGTGCAAGAGGTGCCAAATGTACGTCGATGGAAGTATCTTTACTGTGGAATCCAACTATAAACCATTCGATATGATTCACCTCAAGAACCTCTCAGCAGCACTGAAGTGACTTCAATGCCTGCTTCTCTGTATTTTACCTTATGACCTGACTATTGTGTACATCTCCGAGAAGGACATGCTGCACGGCTGATGCACTGTCTCGATTGCCAACCATGGGGGAACCACGTCGACACCCTCGACACTGATGTATCCAACAGTCTTGTCCAGTTTTCTGCAAATAAGCTTGAAGAACTACACCAGTCTATGCACAAGGATGAAGAACTGCAGCGACTGAAACACATCATCATCAATGGATGGTCAGTTCAACGATTGTCCGTACCTCACCAGCTTCACCAGTACTGGGGCAATAGGAACTATCCATCGAAGATGGGGTCATTATGGCTCGAAGATGGCTCCGCACTAATACCTGCATCTTCTGGAATGACATCAATAAGGACACAGAATTAATGACATGGTGCTGCAGTACCTGCCAGGAATATCAGAGATCACAACAACCTGAGCCACCGTTACAGTAAGAGATATACCAACCAGACCATGGTAAACTGTTACAGCTGATCTATTCTTCTTCGACCACACAGAGTGCCTATTCATATGTGACTACTACTCCAAATTCCTTTTCATCAAGAGGATCAGCAGTAATCCGAGCAGCCATGCAGTCTGCCAGATACTCAGGTCCTTCTTCTCTGAGCACGGCCTGATCACGTTGTTACAGACAATGGGCCGCAGTTTGCATCCAAAATGTTCGCCAACATTGTGGAGAAATGGGAATTTGACCACGTTACCTCGATCCCTCATTTTCCCATCCTCTGACGGTTTCATCGAACATCAAGTCCAGACAGTTAGGAACATTCTCGTCAAAGCCAAACATGCTGGTGTGGATCCATTAATGGTTCGACTGATCCTGCACTTCACACTTATCGACCACTCCCTTCCGTCACCTTCTGAACAATTAAACCAACACACTCTCAAGACAAACATCCCAATGTGCATCCCAAATACTGATGCAGGGAAGGACAATGCCGTGTTTTGACTTCAACAACTTCACTATCAACAAAAGACGTATTTTCATCATCATGCCGGACTGCAACTATGCAACCTCAACCGAAGTCAGCCTGTTTGTGTCCAGGACAACAACACAGCAACTGTGATGGGTACGTGCCACAAACCCTGCGTGTATATATATATATATATATATATATATATATATATATATATATATATATATATATATATATATATATATATATATATATATATATAGTGTATGTGTATACATATATATTGTTACAGATCTGGAAACCATATGCATTCAAGCATACAGATGTCCCAAAGGTCA
>NC_140967.1:29740157-29772657 GCF_056783735.1 Eptatretus burgeri | reverse complement strand
TTGAAAATTCCATGGTGTCCTTCACAAAGATTAGGCAAGTTATTGCTGGTACTCTGAATAAATTCAAAATTCTTGCCCTAACTTAGAGAGAACATTGCATTAGAGAGAGGCACAGCATGCCCTCAGCGAATGATGCTACACTGCAGCCTTGTGCTGCATACGAAAAACGAAGAAGTTAAAAGCTCAAAACATTTTGAATATGGGGATGGGACAACAAACTGCTTTGCGAGCAAAAGTCTTTTGTAACATTTTGTCAATTGAATTTGTCAGGCAAGGGTTTGTGACCATGCTTTTCTAAAAAGGCTTATCTGATGTGTGAATGCAATTCAGTGACTTATAGTGTGGACCTGTGGCATAAAACATAGCATCCCAGGGGATGAGAGTTGGTGAGATTGGATATAGCATCGCGTGCCAGAAAAAGGCAACCGTGCTGTGTTTGGCGAGCAAATGACAATCCCGGCAAGTAGTGTACCTTGTCGTCAAGCTTCAGCGCGTGAAAGGACAGCAAGACGTAGTCATTGTTTCCCGTGAGTTCGTCCGACGTGATCTGCATGGCACATGGCACACATCACAGCAATGTAGTAGATGTGGTGCATAACACGTGGTGGAGATTTCCATCCAGCTGACTAAAGAGTCAAAAAGATTAGTCAACAGTGATTTGAAATTCAAAGGATTTCAGGTGCACCAATTGAAGTACGACACCAGCATATAAATGCACCATCACATAGGAAACAATCACACCACTTACAAGGGAGAGGGAAAATGTCCTCAAGTTTCAAACCTGAAACTATTCATTTCTGAAGTGCATATGTATAAACAAACAAACAAGAAATATGTCATAAATAGCACGATACTTGCAAAATCCATAAAACAAATTTGACCTTAAAATAATTGGTGGTTGAATTAAATGACAGAATACGCAACTCCTGTTCAAATTTCAAGTCAATCGGATGAAAATTGAGGATTTTAGAAATATCACCCAGTTGTTGACCTTTGGCCTATGTTGACCTTTTGGTCATTGATGACCTCAAAAATTATTGGTAGTTGAATTCGGTGACCAGATATGCAAATCCTGTTCAAATTTCTTGTTAATCGGATGAAAATTGAGGATTTTAGAAATCTCACCTACGTTGTTGGCCTTTGGTCTATGTTGACCTTTTGGTCAATGTTGACCTCAAAAATAATTGGTAGTTGAATTCGGTGAGCTGATGTGCAAATCCTGTTCAAATTTCTTGTTAATCGGATGAAAATTTGGGATTTTAGAAATTTGACAAAGTTGTTAACCTTTGGCCTATGTTGACCTTTTGACCTCAAAAATGAAAGGCTTCTTGCTTATGATGAACTCGATCATGTGGTGAGATTTCGTGAAGATCAGTTTAAAATTGTGACCTGTGGGTGACTGACATACAAGCAAACAGACAGACAGACAGAGAATAACGCACATTTCACGAGTAAAAAAGGTACACACTGCATTAAGTTTTTTTTTTATACTTTTGATGTTATTCCACATATTTTAGATATTTTATGGAACTCAGGTGTTCTCTGATTAATGCATATAATCTCTTAGGATGGTTTCAGCATGGTAGAAGAGAGAGAGGGAGAGGAAGAGGGAGAGGGGGAGGGGGAGGGAGAGGGCGAGAGAGAGAGAGAGGGGGGGAGAGAGAGAGAGAGAGAGAGAGAGAGAGAGAGAGAGAGAGAGAGAGAGAGAGAGAGAGAGAGAGAGAGAGAGAGAGAGAGAGAGAGAGAGAGAGAGAGAGAGAGAGAGAGACAGGAGAGAGAGACAGGAGAGAGAGACAGAGAGACAGAGAGACAGAGAGAGAGAGAGAGAGACAGAGAGAGAGAGAGAGACAGAGAGACAGAGACAGAGAGAGACAGAGAGAGAGAGAGAGACAGAGAGACAGAGACAGAGAGAGACAGAGAGACAGAGAGACAGAGAGACAGAGAGACAGAGAGACAGAGAGACAGAGAGACAGAGAGACAGAGAGACAGAGAGACAGAGACACAGAGAGACAGAGACAGAGAGACAGAGACAGAGAGACAGAGAGACAGAGAGAGAGACAGAGAGAGAGACAGAGACAGAGACAGAGACAGAGACAGAGACAGAGACAGAGACAGAGAGACAGAGACAGAGACAGAGACAGAGACAGAGACAGAGACAGAGACAGAGACAGAGACAGAGACAGAGACAGAGACAGAGACAGAGACAGAGACAGAGACAGAGACAGAGACAGAGACAGAGACAGAGACAGAGACAGAGACAGAGACAGAGACAGAGATAGAGATAGAGATAGAGATAGAGATAGAGATAGAGATAGAGATAGAGATAGAGATAGAGATAGAGATAGAGATAGAGATAGAGATAGAGATAGAGATAGAGATAGAGAGAGAGATAGAGATAGAGATAGAGATAGAGAAACAGGGACAGAGAGAGGGACAGAGAGAGGGACAGAGAGAGGGACAGAGAGAGGGACAGAGAGAGGGACAGAGAGAGGGACAGAGAGAGGGACAGAGAGAGGGACAGAGAGAGGGACAGAGACAGAGACAGAGACAGAGACAGAGACAGAGACAGAGACAGAGACAGAGACAGAGACAGAGACAGAGACAGAGACAGAGACAGAGACAGAGACAGAGACAGAGACAGAGACAGAGATAGAGATAGAGATAGAGATAGAGATAGAGATAGAGATAGAGATAGAGATAGAGATAGAGATAGAGATAGAGATAGAGATAGAGATAGAGATAGAGATAGAGATAGAGAGAGAGAGAGAGAGAGAGAGAACCACCCAAAAGAGGGTTAGTGTAATGGTCACATTCGTTTCCAACAGTTTACTTCAACGCTAGTTATGGATGAAGGTCATGCCTTTATCATCAACCAGGGCAAAGCAAGCCACCATAACAAGGATTTACAAGGAATTTTAACACAGAAGGAGGCCATTCGGCCCATCATGCCTGTGCCACACCAATAGCAGATTTAATAAATCCCTCAATACCCCTTCCCTTCATGTGCAGCCTTTTGGCTGCTACACTGGTACTCATTTCGCCGACCTCGGCAGGATGACAGGCAGAGTCAACCACCTGGTGTTAATTCAGCCACCAACGGGTCTTGAACACAGGACCCTAGGATCCCAAGCCACCACCCTAACCACTAAGCCAACAACAGGTTGTAACAATGAGTACCCAAAACCAAACCAAACTGCCCTTTGACAAACAGAAGAATAAATAAAGAAAACAAAAAAAAAAGAGAGGGTTATAGTGCAAATAAACAGAGATCAAAGAAAAATTTAAAGGAATTGAAAACCTAGTGAAAGTAAATGAGTTGTTCAGCCATTTGTGTCATTGTATGGAATGAATATTTCATCTATGTTCTGCCAGGATGCTCAGTCAACATTCATTAGATGTGTGACTTACTGAGTGTGACAAGCAAAATAAAAAAGGGACTTCAATGAGAATCCAAGACAAGTCCAACATCATTAGTATTGGCAAAGATAAAATGATCAAGAAACAGTGGTTGCCAAAAGATGCTTTGTATCTTCTAAACACAAGATCTGTATAAACATTTGCTCACTAATAAACGGAGAAAACAATGTTCGAGAATCTTATCAAGACTGATGAGCAATCGAAGCTGAAATGATCTAAATGTTCAATTCATAGGAGTTTGCACCCATTTCAGCTCTGCAGCACGCAATGAACATGAAGAAAACAGTAGACTGCAGTTGGATAAACTATTCATCTCAGATGACAGGAGACTAAAATGAATTAATTTAAGAAACAGAGAGTGCATATCATTGATGCAACAAATGTCCAACTAACAAAGTCCTAGCATGCACACCACAATTTGGGAGAATACGTTTCCGGGTAATGAGTAGAGGAATTGCAATGAACAGAAGGAGAAAAATGAAAGAGAATGTAAAAATAATTGCAATTATTTTTGTTCAATAAATACAATTAGCTAAATAACTACAGGGCTGGCAGAATGGTCTGGATGGATGCACAATCACCTCGAAGCTGTCTACTGTCTAGCCTGTGTTAGAATCTTGTCCCAGCTATAAACAAACTGTCATCCCGATGTTTCACAGGTAGGACGATTCATCAAAGTGTCCCTCGGATGGACGTTAAACTTGGCATCTCCTCTGCCCTCCTAAGTTGATGGACGTTAAAGATCCCACGGTATGCTTTCTGAAGAGTAGGTGAGCTATCACAGGCACAAGGGCCAAGTTCCAAATTCCAGGAGAGAGAGAGAGAGAGACAGAGAGAGACAGAGAGAGACAGAGAGAGACAGAGAGAGAGAGACAGAGAGAGACAGAGAGAGAGAGAGAGAGAGAGAGAGAGAGAGAGAGAGAGAGAGAGAGAGAGAGAGAGAGAGAGAGAGAGAGAGAGAGAGAGAGAGAGAGTTAAAAAAAAACACTACCTCCACCACCTAAGGTGGACAGAGGTTGTTTTCACCCCTGCTTGTTTGTTTGTCTGTCTGTCTGTGAGCAGGATATCTCAAAAGGTTATGGACCCCGGACGAAATTTGGTGGACAGGTTGGGTGTGTGACGATGACAAATTATTTCCATTTTGGTGAAGATCCGGATCCATATTCTTCATAATTGAAAGATGGGGCCATAAACGATATATAGCATGGTATTTCAAAACGTAGTGGATGGGGTTATGACAACACTTGGTGGATGAGGGGTGGGTGACAAGAAGCCACCAATTCGTGATTCAGATCAAGATCCAGATCTGGCCGATCAGTGGGATACAAAAGGTAAACTGTTCAGCCTGGCAGAGGTATGCACTCTAACAAGTGCTATTCTGGTTTATTTTTGGATACACGATCAGGACTGAACAGATCAGGATGCAACAGAACAAAAGGAACAGTCGAAAGAGAGTGGGGGAGGGACACATCAACTTCAGGATTGAGGGACAAAACAGAGGGAGCCTCGGAGAAACAAGGGATTTCTCAAAAGATCTCCCCACACCCTGCTATCTCATCTCATATGTATATATATATATATATATATATATATATATATATATATATATATATATATATATATATATATATATATATATATATATATATATATATATCTTCTTCTTTCGGCTGCTCCCGTTAGGGGTCGCCACAGCGGATCATCCGTATGATCCGCATAGTGATTTGGCACAGGTTTTACGCCGGATGCCCTTCCTGACGCAACCCTGGTCACCTCTTATGACACAGGGATATGGTACACCTATTTTAACCGGGGTATACACCGCCCCAGTACACTGGTACTCATTTCGCCAACCTCGGAAGGATGACAGGCTGAGTCAACCCCCTGGTGTATTAATTCAGTGGCCCAACGGGGCTTGAACTCAGGACCTTTTGGATCCCAAGCCGCTGCCCCAACCACTGCGCCAACACCAGGCTCATATATATATATATATATATATATATATATATATATATATATATATATATATATATATATATATATATATATATATATATATATATATATATATCTATATATATATCTATATATCTCTCTCTCTCTCTCTCTCCCACCCCTTTCCCTCTCTCTCTCCTCTCTCTCCTCTCTCTCCTCTCTCTCCTCTCTCTCCTCTCTCTCTCTCTCCTCTCTCTCCTCTCTCTCCTCTCTCCTCTCTTCTCTCTCCTCTCTCCTCTCTCCTCTCTCCTCTCTCACATCCCACCCCTCATTACCCTCCCCTTCAAATCTCCCCCTCACAGCCACAAAGCTGCCTCCTTCCCCCACCCTCTCTTCTTCCAACTCATTCCTCCACCTCCTCCAATCTTCTATTTCCCTCTGCCAACTCTCTTATTACCTGCCACTGTGCCTCATCACCTCACCAGTGAGCCTTTTTTCCTCCTCCTCATCTGGCCCTCTCCCCTAGCTCTTCTGCAATCTCTGACACACTAATAGCTCTCCCGAGCTCCCCTTCTCCTCCCTCGTCTTACCCTCACCCTCCCCTCCCCTCCCATCTCCTGCACCTAAAGCCTCCTCCCCTCCCACTTCCTTAACAGTGTGGACCTCAAACATCCGGGGCCTTCGCTCTAATCTGATAGATCTCTCCATACAGGTTGCCACTGACAAACCAGTCAGAATCTGCTTAACCCTCTAGAGCCCCAGGGGTCATCGGTTTTTGTTCACCTAGAACATTTCTTGGGCTCGAGAGGGTTAACAGAAACTTTCTTCGTTCAAGATTTCTCTGACTCCTTAGTTTCTCTCCTTGGTTACTCCCTCCTCCGGTATGATAGCCCTAAGCCTCGCCCTGGTGGCAGAGTTGCTCTCTTTATCAAAAACTCTATTCCTCACTCTCCATGCACTGCTCTCACTCCCCCACACCCTCAGGAATACCTCTGGCTACGGATTCCACTCCGCCACTACATATTGCTGTTATTTGTGTTAGACCATCCAACAAAAAGTGATGACTCCATTTAAGTCTCGCTCACCGACAACATGGACCAACTTCGATCCACTCATCCCATATCTCTATCTCTATCTCTATCTCTATCTCTATCTCTATCTCTATCTCTATCTCTATCTCTATCTCTATCTCTATCTCTATCTCTATCTCTATCTCTATCTCTATCTCTCTCTCTCTCTCTCTCTCTCTCTCTCTCTCTCTCTCTCTCTCTCTCTCTCTCTCTCTCTCTCTCTCTCTCTCTCTCTCTCATATATGTGGTGACTTCAATTGGCATCATTCCAGTTGGCCGGGTGTGGGTACCTCTCTCACCAGTCATGGTACTTCAGCAAAGGACTTTTGCAACTCATTGGGACTGAGACAATCTGGCAACTTCCTGACACGGATTTCAGTCAATGGTACTCCATCTCTTCTGGATTTGGTTAAGACCAATTTCTCTGCAATTGTCTGATGTTCTGCTGCTCCAATCAGTTCATCTGATCATATGCTTGTTAAAGTGGACATCTCTCTGGCCATTCTCAGAGAACTACCTCAGCGCCGACGAGTCTGCCATTTCACTCAGGCCGACTGGCAGGGACTTCAAGCAGCCATGAAACTTCTCGAGTGGTCTCCCATTTCCACTTTCTCCAACATCATCTCATCCTGGGAATTCTTTCAAAGAAATTTGCTCTCTCTCATGCACAGATTTATCCCTTCAGTTGTGATACCCTTCCTGCCATCCATTGTGCACTGAAGCTTGTGGTGAGGCAGTTGCCCTGAAACAACGTGCCTTCACCTCAAGGAAGGCATGTCCAACTGAAGGCAATCTCAGTTCCTTCCGCAAAGCTTGGAACAAGTGTGTGTCTACCCTCAGGAGAGCCAGAAAACACCATCTTTCTCATCTCAAGTCTGATTCTCTCAAACCTGTCTCCCTCCTCCAAACCCTGGTGGTGTCTGGTTAAGTCCGTTTCTGGTGTGTGTTCCCCCTCCATCCCCTCGCTCACCTCAAATAGCTGCACAGCTGACACTGCACGTGAAAAGGCTGAATGGCTAAACTCCGTGTTTGCTTCTAAATCTTGTCCCAAACCCATTGTTTTCTGTACCCACCTTACACATTAGCACCCAGGTTTTTCTGGACTCTCTGTCCTTTTCTCCAGACAAGGTGGAGAGTTTGCTGTCAAACCTCGACTCCGATTCTGCAACCAGACCAGACGGCATCAGCCCATGTGCCCTAAAAACCTGCTCTGCTGCTCTTGCTCACCCTCTCTCTGTTCTATTCACCCTCTCATTTGCTCAAGGTCATCTGCCATCTGCTTTGAAATCAGCACACATTTCCGCTCTGCATACAAAAGGTGCAAAAACAGATCCTTGCAACTACAGACCAATCAGCCTTCTCCCAATCATCAGCAAGATAAAATAATCCATCATCGCTTCCGACATTAAATCCTTCCTCTTCTCCAATGGCTTGATTTCTGATCATCACTTTGGATTCAGTCCAGGTCACTCTACCCTGGACATGCTGCTTTTGCTTTCCCCAACAATGGATGGAGGTCCTCAATGCTAGATATGAGATAAGAGCCATCTCCCTGGACATGCTGCGAGCTTTTAATACAGTCTGGCATCCCATACTGCTCACCAAACTCTGTTATGGTATCCAACGCAATCTCCACTCCTGGATCGCAGACTTCTTCTCTTGCAGCAATCAACGCGTGGCTCTGAATGATATCCTCTCGTCCCCACTTCCTGTCCAGGCTGGATTTCCTCAAGGCAGTGTTCTGGGTCCTGTGCTTTTTCTAGTTTTCATCAATAATATCTCCTACTCTCTGAAAAAATCCTCTTTATCTCTTTACTGATGACTTCACTCTCTGTCATATCATCTGCCATCTGCCAAGCAGCAGCTTCTTCACTCTCTGCAGATCTTGGTAAAATCACAAACTGGTCCAATACTTGGAACATGTCTTTCAATCCTGACAAATCTCACACTCCCACTATGTCTCTCTGAAAGGACTATCTGGAAACCCCCTATCAACCCCATCTACTTTCTTAACAATCCTCTTGAAGCAATCCTGTCATTCAAGCTTTTGGGTCTCACTATCTGCCATGATCTTTCCTGGGAAAGCCACATTTCCAAGTCAGTCAGTCAATGACAAGGCATCCTCCATTGTGCAAAGTCCTTCCTTCGATACACCTGGGTACCGCTAACCACATAAAAATATTTCATCTGCAGCCTCATGGAGTACTGCTCTGTCCTCTGGACTGGTGCTCCTGCCTCACACCAAGCTCGGCTTCATGCTGTGGAAACTTAAGCTTTGAGAACCATTGGTATCTCCCGCAATGAAGTCGAATCTTTGAGTCTCTCACTCTATCACCACAGGCAGGTCGGTGGTCTGTCTTCTCCTGTCTCCTCTCAGGCCTTGCCCCACCCCACCCCCCTTGGGTTGTCTGTGTTCTTCCCCCCCCCCCCGCCCCCTATATTTCTGCAGGGCGCTCAAGGTCCACCAGCAATCCCCTTCTTGCTAAAATCTTGCCAAAAATTGCCAAATTCAAGAATCACTGCTCACCTTCACTCTTTCATTCCTCTTTTGCCCCTCCTTTGGACAGGAAACTCCCACACTTTCTTCAGTCCCACTTCCCTCCAGGTCTTCAAAACAGCTGTTGACCAACATCTCATGTCTTCTCCCATTCAAAACCATAATATTTTCTACCCTGTTAACCCACCCCAAACCCACCTTCTTCAAATTCCCTGCTTTTCTTACTGAAAGTCACTGCAGCGTCCATCTTGTTTATCCTGTGTACCCCACCCCATCCCTCTCCCTTCCACAGATCTCCTCATGTCTCTGTCCTCCATTGTTTTGTGTTTCCCTCTCCCACCCCTCTTGTCTCCTGCTCCCTTTGTTATATGGTCTGTGTATTAGCTCTTATACTAGCCTCGCCGATGTATACAAAAAGAAGATATTCTCTTTTATTCGGACATGTAAGGGATATTTTCAAAACCCTACACGGGTTCCTCTCCCAAGGTAGGGTTTGAAAGAGCAAAGGGCTTCTCTTGTCTCGCTTTTCTTGGTTGCTTTATGCAGCTTTCTTTGGCTGGAAGAGCATGGGGTGAATATATTGTGACAGTGTTGAGAGAACGTGGGAAGCACATACAAGACACATTCAGGAACCTGGGTGTACAGTTGTTATCTCCGAAGTATATTGTGGAGCAAAATTTCCCCCCTCCAACTCTCCCATATCAGCGGAAAGGGGGGAATATGCATTGTGTTTGTAAAATAATTGAACCCCATTGTGACTCTTCTCTTCTCTTCTCTTCTCTTCTCTTCTCTTCTCTTCTCTTCTCTCTCTCTCTCTCTCGCTTATCTCTCCCTCAATCTCCCTCCCCACATCACTGGTGCATCCATATATGCTTTTCAACGCACTGCACACAACATTACCAAACCAACAGTAAAATACCACATTATGAAGCCAGCAATCTACCAGAGAAACATAATAATGCACCGCAGACCTGTGCAGAGTTGAGGAAGCCTCTGCTCCGTGCAGCTATGTTACAGCTGCAGTTGGCCAGACCCCCCCAACAATGGCCTCGATGCCCAATGCCCCCTCCTTGGTCGCCGGCCGCACTGCAGAGCCTAGGCGCAGCCAATGAACATCGCCTGGAGACAGGGCGGGCTAATGGAAAGGCAAAGCCATGGCCGAACGCCAACAGCAATGCCACAGCACTCAGGAAGCTGCAAAAACGCAATGCTATGCCTCCCCATGGCTTATAAAACCCCGGGCTGGAGCTCAGAACGCTGATTGATGTGTCTGAGATTCGACACAAATGAAATGGTTGTACAATAACAAGTTGGTGACCGCAATGTAGTGGAGGGCTAGTGGAGAGTGCGAGCGAGCAAGGTTCCGAACAGGAAATAGGCCCAGCCAGCAGATAATTCCCAGACGTGTTGGCCACATAATACTGAATCACACACTCTGTCTCTTGCTTTCCCTAAATCTACTTCATTCACTTTGGACGCATTGAGCATCAACCACACCAATGGCTCTTTGAAGAGCACACTGACTGGCACCTCATGCTATTCCCTCCAAGCTACATGCAGTCACCATTTGCATCTCTGGGATACGTCACATCACACCACCTACTCTCCTCTTCTTTCTTCCACTCCCCCCTCTTTTGTTGGGACCAACAAAAGTTGGCTGATGTCCGGTGAGTGAGAGGCCACAAATACACCTCGTACTTTTGTCTCTTTCTCTCTATCCCCCTTCCTTACCTTGTTTCCCCGGAATGACTGAGGCGCCTGTGTTGTAAAACTATGAATCAGTAACTCAATAGAAAGGGCTTCTGTGCTTGCGGTAAGAACTTTTCTTTGCGACACTGCCTTGTAAATACATGCCTTTTGTAAAAGCAATACAAACTGTTTCCCAAACTGTCCAATTGTCAGCTTCTTTTGGTTCGACATCGAGTGTGTGTGTGTAGAACATGGAGTTCACCCCTGCCATTTCATTAAGGGTAGCCATTGTTTCCACTTATGGTATCGCTGGGTGAAACCGGTAAGGGGACTAACAAGGCAAAATCAGGTCAATATTTACAAAATGCCATCATGCCCTTCTTTGTAAGATTCATATCCCCAGATCTATCAAGGTTGCCTCTTATTTTGTGTGGAGCACCAGGCTACAGGGTAGCATCATTGGCTGAGGGCGCTGCTGCGCCGCTGATGCAGTGCCCCTGTCGGATAAAGTAGGAATTTGTAATTTGTTCAGGGTCTTGGCGATACCTCACCTACCCTTCACGAAGGACACCATGGGATCTTTAACGTCCACCAACTAATGTCGGCAGATGGGGCACCAAGTTTCATGTCCATCTGAGGGACGGCACACAAATTGATGAATCATCCTGCATATGAAACACCTGGATGACAGTTTCGAGTTGGGCCGACATTCAAACCCAGGTTAGACAGCTTTGTGGTGAGTAAAGCTGCCTCTGATGATAAGATATTATCTCTGATTGAGGTGTTTAAAAGGACACCCCATGAGAATAAAATAATGACTGCAGGTCATAACATAAGTTTTTTTTTACATTTTTGAGGATTCAAAGGATGACAAGGAAGTTGGTCACAGGAGGAATCCATTTGACCCATTGTGCCTGCACTTTATCAACACCATATTATAGGAGCTTCATAAATTGTACGATGTTACTATAATGAACATATTGCAGGAACATAAACACAACAGGATGCTGTCAGAACTGTGGAGCAACTTTGAACACTCGTGACTATGTCCGTAGTAATAACTGTGATTTTTTTTTAAAGAACATCCATATCTCTCTCTCTATCTTTCTCTGAAAACCAATACAGCTAGCATCAGTGGATACAACCCTGATGTGAATGTGGCATAACTGCAGGCCACTAGTAGAGTAGAGCTGCAAGGTAACTGTAGTACGACTGTAGACCATCTCTAAATGAAGTACAACTGTAAATAAAAGCGATATAACTGTTTTATGCAGGCATAGTTACAAGTGTTCAAAGTCACAACCTCTGGTGGAGATTAACTGCATATTCAGCAATCATCGAGCTTGTTTTTCAAAATCACACACATACAGTGGCCTGCAAAAGTATTCACCCCCCCCCCCCCCCCCCGCAAACTTTTCACATTTTGATGTCACCTGAGCTTATTTCATGATGATTTCAAATCGAAGTGAATGTATAGAGTCTTCACAAGCTCCTCAAAAGTGATAAAGCTAAAACATGCAGATAAAATGTGAATAAGTTTGAGTGACAGAGAAAATCAGATGATTCTCAATTGCATAAGTATTCAAACCATTTTCCTAATTAACCCTAAATCGCTTCAGTAACAAATTATTTGTTTGAAAGGATACAGAATAAGTGTAATAGGTTTCACCCGTATGAAATTAGTGGCTTAACTTAATTAAGCTCCTCCATTTATCTAAAGAGTTTTAAGGTGCTACTCACTTGGTGAACCAGCAAGGTAAACATGACGACCAAGGAGCTTTCCAAAGAAATCTGACATAAAGTGGTGGAGGAACCCCGTTCAGGAGAGGGTTATAAGAAGATTTCAAAGTCACTCATTATCCCTTTGAGTACGGTGAAATCCATCATTAATATGTGAAAGACGTTTCGTCCCACCCAAACTCTACCCAGATCAAGTCGCCAATCCAAACTCAGCAGCCGGGAAAACATTGATCCCCATCAAACTTGGCAGAACCAGAGCAATTTTCACGTGAAGAGTTGACCCCATGCTGCCGTGCTTGCGGTGGGGAAGGCTTGAGCTTTTGCGAACTCCCTCTTGCAAAGTTCCGGCTGTTGAGGACGAGAGAGCCCAAGTTTTGTGTCATTGAGGACTGTGCTGAATACATCGATTTCCATGCGAGTGAGATCCAAGCTGTGGATGGCAGTTTTTTTGAACGGTCGGGGGCCCACGCACATGCCTGGAGTTGAAACTGAGCCGATAGATGTGCGTATAGGTCGCGGTCTGACACCCTTGCCTTGCCTATAGCGGCTTGTTTGGTTTTGCCAATTCCGTCCCATCAAGAAGGAGTGAGACCGGGAAAGGATGGGACCGAGAGGGAAGAGATGGAGACTGGGCATACACCGGAGGCCACACAGGAGGTCGATATAAATTGTTGCGATCTACATCTGGAGGTTGATATACATATACATCCACATCTACATTGTCGAGGAGGTCGTGCAGATCGACATCGTCATCACTTCAGGGATGGAGGGGAGAGGAGGAGGATGCAGAGTACGGATGGTGGAGGGGGGGATTGGCCCATGTGTCATGGTTCCTTGCTGTGGTTAAGCTGCATGCTTCAAGACCAGGGAGGGCACCATTGGTGGCAGCATGGATAAGGAGACAGCTTGGGCCATGGGTCATGGCTCCTTGCTGTGGTTAAGCTTGATGCATTGAGACTGGGGAGGGCTCTGTTGGTGGCAGCACGAATGGGGAGACAGCTTGGTCCATGAGTCGTGGTTCCTCACTGTAGTTAACCTGGATGATTCGAGACCAGGTGGGGCACCATTCATGACAGCATGGATGGAGAGACAGCTTGGTCCATAAATCGTAGTTGCTTGCTGTGGTTAAGCTGTATGCTGCAGGGCTGGTGGGTGGGGGGGGTCTGTTGAGGGCAGCACAGATGGTGAGACTACATGGCCCAATGATTCATGGTTCCTTGCTGTGGTGAAGATGGATGTGTCAGGACCAGAAAAGGCTCCGTTCAGCCTTGGAGTTACACACGTGCATGGGTCGTGGTCTGCACATGCATGTGCACGATTGTGATTTGTGCACATGTTGTGAACACACATGTGTGTGGTGTGTTGCACTTTTTGTGTACACACTTTATGCTTGACATATATTCACATTATATACACACATTATATGTGACATATTACACTTGTTCTATACACACGTTATGCGTGACATATTGCACATGTTATATACACACGTTATGCACAATATATTTTAAATGTTCTATACACATGTTATGCATGGCATATTGCACATGTTCTATACACACGTTATGCACAATATATTTTAAATGTTCTATACACATGTTATGCGTGGCATATTGCACATGTTCTATACACACGTTATGTGTGACATTATTGGTTCACGGGTCAGTAAGTGACCACTATATTCGTTATGGGTGTGTGTCTGTCTGTCTGTCTGTCTGTCCCGAGCATAGCTCCCTGGGTTTTGATCCGATCTTGATAAAATTTTGGTGGGAGGTTTATATCATGATCTAGTTGTGTTTTCCAGAGAATGGGCATGCTGCGCCCATTATGGGTGGAGCCACGCCCATAAAACATGTGTTTTAAGGGGTAGCCGGTTTCAAGTTACATCTTCTCCAAGGGAGTTTGTCGAATCTGGCAGAGGTTTCGGTATTTGGTTAGCCCAATGGCACCTGCATAGCCCCACGGAGCTCGATTTTTCATTTTCGTCCCAAGGTCAAGGTCACAAGGTCACGAACTTAGAAAATGTCAAAAAAATCAATAAATTGGGCATCGAGCTCCGAGGGTTTTCAACTGTTTCGAATGAAAGTTGGAATGCAAGTAGTGCTCTTCGAGTACTACAACTTTCATCATTTACATTTTTCCGGATTCCCACCAGTTTGCCCGTGGCGTCCCCTCGAAGGTCAAAAAATAAAAAAGGCGAACCGTGTACATTGCTCGTGAACCATCACCGTCTCCAGACTTGTACATATTATATACACACGTTATACATGACATATTGCACTTGTTATATCCAGTGTCTATAGAAAGTTGACACCCCCTTTCAAAATTAATTAAAAATATAAAACTAGAATATCTTGGTTGGATAAGTGGGCTTTTTGAGTAATGGCTTCCTTCTTGTCACCTTGCCATACTGGCCAGACTTGTGGAGTGCTTGGTATATTGTTGTCACATGCACACAGTGACCAGTCTTTACCATAAAGGCCTGTAGATCTTTCGAAGTTGCCATTGGCCTCTTGGTGGCCTCTCTGATCAGTCTCTTCTTTGCTTGGTCATCCAATTTGGAGGGCTGGTCCGATCTAGGCAGGGTCTTCCCTTGGCAGGGTCTGGTGGTACCATACCCCTTCCACTTATTAATGATTGTCTTGATTGCTCCAAGTGATATTCAAGGCCTTTGAAATATTTTTACACCCATACCCTGATCTTTGCCTTTCTACAACTTTATCCCAGAGGTCTTTTGAAAGCTACTTGATGCTCATGCTTGAGTCTTTGCTGTGATATGCACTACCCAGCAGACAAAACCTACAGGAACAGCTGATTTTATTCTGAAATAATCAACCAATGCAATTTAACACAGGTGGAGGCCAATTTACTTGGTGTGTGATTTTGAAGGTGATTGGTTACACCTGAGCTAACTTGCAATTGCTATTACAAAGGGAAGTGGACATTTATCCAACCAAGATATTCCAGTTTTCTGTTTTTAATTAATTTTTTGAAATTTGTCAAATTTGTTTTTCACTTGGAAGTTGTGGGTTATGATGTGTAAATAAATGTGAAAAAGTCCGGTTTAATGCAATTTCATTCCAGGCTATAAGGCAATATAAGGTCAAAATTTTGAAAGGGGCTGTAGACTTTCTACAGGCACTGTACACATGCTATACGTGACATATTGCACTTGTTATATACACCTTTGTATGATGTGCACGACATATACATATTATAAACACGTTATGTGTGATATACACATCATATATATATATATATATATATATATATATATATATATATATATATATATATATATATATATATATATATATATATATATATATATATATATATATATATATATATATATATATATATATACACACATAAAACACACACATAAACACACACACATATACACACACACACACACACACGTTATACGTGACACATTGCACTTGTTATATACACATTTTATAATATGCACGACATATACATATTATATACACGTTATGTGTGACATATACATTATATATATATATATATATATATATATATATATATATATATATATATATATATATATATATATATATTTACACACATGTTCAACATGACACATTGCAGTTGTTATATACACACATTGTAAGTGACATGTTGCACGTTATGTACAGACGTATTATGCATGACATGTTGCATGTTATATACGGACGTATTTTACATGACATGTTCACGTTATATACAGACGTATTTTACATGACATGTTGCACATGTTATATACAGATGTATTATACTTGACATGTTGCACATGTTATATAGAGACGTATTATACATGACATGTTGCACATGTTATATACACACATACATTACATATTGCACATGTTATACACATATATTATACATGACATGTTTCACATGTTATATACACATAATACATGACATGTTGCACGTTATATACATGACATGTTGCACATGTTATATACACACATACATGGCATATTGCACATGTTATATGCAGACATATTATACCGGTACATGACATGCTGCACATGTTATATATACATATTATACATGACATGTTGCACATGTTATATACACATATTATACATGACATGTTGCACATGTTATATACACATATTATACATGACATGTTGCTCATGTTATATACACATAATACATGACATGTTGCACGTTATATACATGACATGTTGCACATGTTATATGCAGATATATTATACCTGTACATGACATGCTGCACATGTTATATACACATATGCATGACATTATACACATAAATATTACAGAAACATACACATGCATGCATGCATGCACACACACAAATGGAGGTGGATACTTTAAGACCTCGTAGGTCTCCGTTCCATCTCCTGAAACCCACCCACATGTGGAGGTTCTAGTCAACAACAACAACTTTCACGCACACATATATGTGTATATACATATATATATATATATATATATATATATATATATATATATATGTACATGTATAATTGCACGCACGCGCGCACACACACACACACACACACACACACACACACACACACACACACACACACACACACACACACACACACACACACACACACCTAGAAGAAAAATTGTTGTTACTTTTAGAAATGAAAACATTCCCTGGAATAGAAAACAAAATTTTCCATGTAAAATTTAAAATCGCTGAGTGAATATCTACTGTTGAAGGACATTGATGTGCATTGTGTGAGTAAACCTCGTGCAGAAATGTGTTTACCATGATTGTCGATTTTCCAGCAGACTTTCCCTGTTTCAGCAACTGCCGTGTGACTCTCCGTTGGGACACAATCTACGCGTGGCCAAGGTGAGAAGTAAAAGTAAAGAATCAATTCCTTGCAGGTAAAAAAACAAGGAAATGGAGGGATACATAAATGAAAAAAATTGAGGGATTAATGCAACAATAAGATAAACAACAGAGCAATATCTCACAACGAGTTACCAATTCATTCTATACCCTTGGTAAGGGAAAGTGTGTCAGTACGTAGTATCGACCTCAAGGGCTTTTTCGCCATTACAAGTCAACTTGAAATACAGAGCTTGTCAAATATCTACTGAACAACACCACATACTTTGAGCAAATGTCTCTTTTGCAATAACAAATACATTATTAGTGACGAAATGAATTAGTTCCCAGCATTGCCCAGGGAAATTCAATGAAATACTCCAGTAATTAAATGTATTCTTGTCAACGAATCACTGCAACCTCAACATCCGATCTTCACAAAACATTTTACTCAGTGGCTCCCAGGAGAAACTCAGGCAATGTATAAGCAACATACTCACTCGAGGCCTGGACATGGAGGTGTTGCAACAAGCCTGGGTAAAGCAATCATTTTAATAACAGGCGGATGTGTAAACACTCTCATAATTAAATTTGTGTTGTTGACAACAAATCACTACGACATCAACATATGATCTTCACAATACATATTATTCGATCGCTCCAGGCAAAAAAAAATAATTACTCAGGCAGTGATCGGCACAAGACCCAATCGAGGCTGGAAGACCAATTATCTAGTTTTATCTGGAGTCCATTATTTTTTTTTATCCAAACATAGCCTTCGACCTTCCTCTGGATGAAAGAGGAGGCCATGCAAAATTTGGTCGCATTGGTTCCTGCAGGGTCCGAACAAAGAAACAAACAAACTTTCTTCTTTATATATTAGATAGCAGAGTACCCATCCTCCGGGTGGGTCGAGGTCATGCATTACTTGCTGAAAAACATATAATCTGTGTTTTGCAAGAAGACTACAGATGTTTGTGTGGTGTGCACTTAAAAGGTTCTGGATGGTCAAAAGGGTAAATTCCAATAGTAGTTCGTGTCTAATGGGTCGAAAGGGTCAAATCTCTCAAGCATGTAAAAAGGGTCTAAATAAGTCCAAGTGGTCCTCAGCTCTAAATGGTCAAGGGTCCAAGCTGTCTTATCTGTCTGAAGGGTGTAAGGGTCTTTTAGATCTTAAAGGATCTTACGGGTCTTCCAGACATTTGGGGTTGAAAGGGTCTTCAGGGTTGTGAGGGTTTTCGGGGTCTCAAGGCTCTTTGAGGTCTTAAAGGGCTTTTGGGTCTTTGAAGTCTGAAAGGGTCTTATGGGTCTAAAGGGTCTTATAAGTATTTAGGGTCTAAAGGCTCTTTGGGGTTTTCAGGGTCTTCACGGTCTAAAGAATCTTTGCAGTCTTCAAGAGTCTGGTGGAAATGCTGCACTCGTGTCGTTGCATGCAGTTTTGTGCTCTGCCTGGAACACAGGCATCATCCCAACTGACTGGAAGAGGGGCCTTGTTGTCCCTCTCTGGAAAGGGAAGGGTGATCGCCAAGACTGCAACAACTACCGAGGGGTGACGCTGCTCTCAGTGCCGGGCAAGGTCTTTGCTCGGATAATTCTCGATAGGGTTCGCCACCATCTGCTTGAGCACCAGCGTCCAGAGCAGTCAGGCTTTACACCAAAGAGGTCAACGATTGACCGTATCCTTGCACTTCGTGTCCTCACCGAACGCAGATGAGAGTTTCGGCAGGGACTGCTTGCGGCCGATGTTGATCTCTGTAAAGTGTTCGATTCAGTGAATCGGGATGTCCTCTGGAGGATTCTTGGTCTTCGTGGGGTGCCACCAAAACTGATCGATCTGATGTCTGAACTCTACTCTGCTACTGAGAGTACTGTGAAGTGTGGTGGTACCATCTCTGACTTATTTCCAGTTGTTACTGGAGTTCGTCAGGGATGTGTACTTGCCCCCACACTTTTCAGCACTTGTATGGACTGGATTTTAGGGAGGATGTCGGAGAGATCAAGCTGCGGTGCGTCATTTGGGAATGTTAAGATCTCGGACCTTGACTTTGCAGATGATGCAGTCATCATTGCGGAGACTTTAGACATCCTCTTGGGGGCCCTCGAGGTGCTGAATGAGGAGGCGGAGCCGTTGGGATTACGGGTTTCTTGGGTCAAAACTAAGATCCAGGCTTTCGGTGACATCTTGGATGCTGCTGTCCTGTCTGTGTCTGTTTGTGGTGAGGATGTTGAGGTCGTGGAGAGATTCACTTACCTTGGCAGTGATATTCATGTCTCTGCTGGCTGCGAGTCAGAGGTCAATAGACGTCTGGGTCGGGCCTGGGGAGTCATGGATTCACTGGATCATGGGGTGTGGCGCTGCCGGTACCTGTGCGGGAGGACGAAAGTCCGAGTCTTCAGGTCCTTGGTACTTCCAGTCTTGCTCTATGGGTGCGAGACTTGGACTCTGACCAAGGATCTGAGACGGAGACTTAATTCCTTTGGTACCAGGTCTCTTCGGAGAATCCTTGGCTATCGCTGGTCGGATTTTGTGTCCAACGAGCGGTTGCTGAGAGCGACTCGGATGAGATTTGTTACCTGCATAGTCCGTGAGCGTCAGTTGCGGCTGTATGGACATGTGGCTCGTTTTCCTGACTCTGATCCTGCTCACCAGATTCTCTCAGCGTGGGAGTCTCATGAGTGGAGGAGGCCAGTGGGTCGACCACGTGCCTCATGGTTGCAACAGGTTGACCATCATCTCAAGGAGATGGGGATGGGCCTGGCATCTGCCTGGGGGATGGCCAGACGGAGGCCCCTGGAGTACTGGTGGAAAGTGGACGCAGCGACGTGCTGTTCTGGCACATGCTCCCATACCTGACCTGACCTGACCTGGTCTTAAGTGTCTTCAAAGGTCTAAGGGGTCTGAACAGTCTAAAGGATCGAAAGGTTTAAAAGGTACATTGCAATAGTCCATAATTAATAGACGTACGTGTTGTCAGGGTGCAACTGACGTACAAAGAGTGCATAATCAATAGACATAGTCACATGGCTTCACAGAGTGCTTCATGGATGGACGGAGTCTTAAAAGATCTTAGGGGTATTGAAGTGTCTTCGAGATCTTAGAGGTTCTTTGGGATCCTATGAGTCTTTGGGGTCTAAAGAGTCTTCGGAGTCTTAGCGGTCTTTAAAGGCTGAGGTAGTGCATGAAAATACCCTTAGGACAATCCCTGGGTCAAACTTGGTCTGTGTGCCAAATGCGATGCTTGTCAGCCCAGCGGTCTTTGCAAAAACGTGAATATATGGACACACAGAGTCGACGAATTTATTGGATTGGATGTCAAACTGAATCGACCAATTCAGAGAATGCTGGATCCAACAAGTGAAGTCTCAAGCAAAGTGAACAAGAAAAAGAGCAATCAAGAGATCGCAGACCCTCGCCAGAATTTGTTTTTTGTGGTGTTTTGATTGGACACCTGACCCTGAATCATGACGTTTTTTATTTTTATTCAATTGAATTTAGAATGGGATTAAAGTAAATTCGATTCAAATCAAATGGAAGACCAAATAGGAACAGTCCTGCGTTGGAGTAATCAGAAGGAACCTGAAGAAGCAAAAAGAAAAGATGAAGTCATTAGATGAAGCTGTTAGTCCTCTACCCTCAAACCCATCCAGGTACAGCCAAGTGAGCCTTATTGAAAATAATAATAATAACAAGTCTGGAGACGGCGATGGTTCACGAGCAATGTACACGGTTCGCCTTTTTTATTTTTTGGCCTTCGAGGGGACGCCACGGGCAAACTGGCGGGAATCGGGAAAAACGTAAATGATGAAAGTTGTAGTACTCGAAGAGCACTACTTGCATACCAAGTTTCATTCGAAACAGTTGAAAACCCTGGGAGCTCGATGCCCAATTCATTGATTTTTTTGACATTTCTAAACTCGTGACCTTGTGACCTTGACCTTGGGACGACAATGAAAAATCGAGCTCCGTGGGGCTATGCAGGTGCCATTGGGCTAACCAAATACTGAAACCCCTGCCAGATTCGACAAACCATCTCAGAGAAGATGTAACTTGAAACCGGCTACCCCCTAAAAACACATGTTTTTTGGGCGTGGCTCCGCCCATAATGGGCACAGCACGCCCATTCTCAGGAAGACACAACTAGATCATGATACAAACCTCGCACCCTAATTTTATCAAGATCGGATCAAAACCCACGGAGCTATGCTCGGGACAGACAGACAGGCACACACCCATAACGAATATAGTGGTCACTTACTGACTCGTGAACCAATAATTAAAAATAAAATAAAAAGAGCCCAGACCTAAAAAGTGAAATAATTCTGGCAGCCAGACCATGTATCCAATCAAGTTGAAATTTAAAACCTGTATTCCCCATCACTACTAGATCATAATTGTGAAGTTTCGCATCGGTTGATTAAGCTATTCCAGAAAAACACATTATTTAATCTTTTTATTCAATCCAATATGGCTGCCAAACCATGTGACACATCAATTATTCCTTAACAATATTGTACACCCATGGCTTGGGGAATATTTGTGTGAAGTTTCCCCTCGATCTGTCCAGCCATTCTGGAGAAGAAGATTTTTCATAGCTTTTCAGGTATATCCAATATGACTGCCAAACCATGTGACCGATGATGTCATACTCGGTAACATTTTGTTCCTCATGGATAGAGGGTCATATGTGTAAAAGTTTCACCTTGATCTGTTTGGCCACTTCATAGAAGAAGATTTTTGAATGTAATTTTTCTAAAAAAAACCCCACAATATAGCTGCCAAATCACGTGACCGATGAGATCATCAAAAGATTTTCTGTGGACCATTTTATCCCGAGATGACCCTCAATATTTTTCATATTGATCAGATGTAACGTTCTACATATGCAATTATGACATTACAAAGGCACCTATGACGTCATTAAAAAAAACTCACTTATTTCCTATGACGAGTACTTGCCAAGTTTCAATTTTTTTCTTGGTGCAGTTTTGGAGACACAGAGGTCCAAAGTTTTTTTTCCAAGATGGCTGCCACACCATGTCACTTATGATGTCATAATTATCATTAAAACATCCTACACGAGTAGTCGCTGCTTTGATGAAAATTTCATCTCCATCCGATAAGCGATTGCGGAGAAAAACACTAAAGTTCTGTGCGGACAAACAAACAAACAAACAAACAAACAAACGGACCCGAATGGAACACCCTCTCCTTCAGTGAAGGTAATAAGAAAGATCTTTCCTTGAACTACCAAAGAGAGCAACACCGAAGGGAGACTGTAAACTAGGTTAGACACAGATCCTGGTGTTTGGGCTTCATCAGCAGACTCAAGCAGCCAAATATGCAGGGATTCCAGGCAAACTGCACCCCGTTTGCCATCACATGCCATGAAAAGCAAACTATTTGCATAACCTGGTCAATCATCAGCAACATGGTAATTTACATTCCCCTTGGGTTGTCCAATTACAAACAAGCACAGCAGATATAGGTATTCCATTGTTCATCAACACTACTACAAACTAAGACAGTGAACAGATGGGAAGTAGTATAATATCCACAGTGCTCAAAATGACATCCATTTAAATATGTAAGATTATGAAAAACAGCCTGAACTGTAATAAACGCAGGCATTGAACAAGAACATGTACACTGGAAGCAAACAGCAGCTCCTCACGAGCAAAATGAATATCTGATAATTTAATCCTGAGATGTGTAATTCTTTGCCAATCCGAGTTGGTGCAGCCTGTTTGGATGGAATGTAATCTCATTGTTCCATGTTCAGGCAGATGCATGAGCATGATTCCTTCTTACCCCCAAAATGATTTGCATTGCTGTCTACTGGACGTCCATTTCAGCCTCGGTTGGGAAGCGTATTCATGCGTTTTCTTCAAAACACGATAACAGAACAGAGCAAACTGCTTCACAGCATCACATCTCAAACGGAACGTCTACGTATTTGTTTGCAGCTGATTGGACGCAAAAGCGAAAATGTTGTACTGGACGTGCGATTTAAACAAGCTCAAATGAGCTAAGATCCTCGTCCTCTTAATGATGACGTCATAAAAACGAATATGACGTCATTATGATGTATCAGCTTTGCGATAAATTATCTGTGCTAATGCCCGGCTCGATTCCCGCAAACAAAATTCAAACAGCTTGCCTAGTTTCGGAGATAATGGTATAGGCGATTTCCATTAGCGGCGATATTATGACGTCAACTTTTTTCTCGGAAGAATTTCCAAAATCAGAGATGGTTACTGCCTGCGCGTGGGCTTTCTGCACATACATGGCAAGTTTCACGAAGATCCGATGAAAACTCTGGGTTTTGAAACAAAAACTCAAAAAATAGGAATGACGTCATAAAAATTGATATGACGTCATAGTGATGTATCATATGTGCGGTAATTAATCTCTGCTAATGCCCCGTTCGATTTCCGCAAACAGAATTCAAAAAGCTTGCCTAGTTTCGGAGATAATTTTTTAGGTGATTTCCATTAGCGGAGATATTTTGATGTCATAACTTTTTTTTCTAGGTGGAATTTTCACAATCGGAGATGGTTACTGTCTGCGCAGGGTATTTTTACATATATATGCCAAGTTTCAGGAAGTTTCGATGAAAACTGTAGGCTGTGAAACAAAAAAGTCCACAAGAAGAAGATGAAGAACAACAACGTGAGTAAGACTTCGAGATCCTCCACGAGGATGTAAAAAATAAATAAATAAAATAAAAACAACTTTGTAATCGAGTTTAGTTTGGCTCCAATGCTGGAGAGTCTCGTCATAACAACACTCGTGACAACTCCTGACATTTCTTGTTGACTAATGGTATTTTAATGAAATAATTTCAACTCCATATAGTCTATTATTAAAAGGAGACACGTTCGTGTGTGTATGTGTATGTGTATGAGTGTGTGTATGGGTGTCACGCTCCATTCTAAAGGGTTCCTGCTGTGGTAGAGGAATAAAACATGTCACCTTTGGAAAGCTAATAATTCATTTACTTGGAACAAACATTCGTCCCTGTTTAACCGTAAAGTCTCCCGTTTCAAAAGCTAGTGTTTCCCAGAATTGAGGAAGAAGAAACAGGATCTTGAGCTTCATGTGGCGGTTCCAACGGTCGCGTTTATTATTCTACAACAGCAGAAACCGTTTGGAAGGACACGGAAGGATCGCGTAAAATTATAGAAAGAGTGGTAATACTTCTCGAAACAATATAAATTAAATAAAAGAACAGGCAACACATGAATGAAGGAACACACAAACAACAACCACAGCCACAACAACAGCAACTACAGTGCTTTCAGAAAGTATTCACACCCCTTGACTTTCATCACATTTTGTTGTGTAACAGCCCGAATTTAATATGGATTGAATGTAAATTTTTTGTCACCGATCGACACAAAATACCCCAAAATGATAAAGTGAAAACATGTTTTTAGAATTTCTTACAAATTGAATGAAAATGAAATACAGAAATATCTAATTTACATAAGTGTTCAAACCCCTGAGTCAATACTTAGTAGATGCATCTTTGGCAGCGATTACAGCTTCGAGCCTTCTTGGGTGTGTCTGTATCAGCTTTGCGCATCCGGATTTAGGGATTTTTCTCCCATTCTTCTTTGCAGATTTTCTCAAACTCTGTCAAGTTTGATGGGGAGCGTCGGCGAACAACAATCTTCAAGTCTTTGCACAGATTCTCAATGGGATTCAAGTCTGGACTTTCGCTGGGCCACTTAAGGACTTTCACGTTCTTGTTCTGAAGCCATTCCAGTGTTACTTTAACTGTATGCTTGGGGTCGTTGTCCTGTTGGAACGTAAACCTTCACCGCAGTCTCAGCTCTTTTGCACTCTGAAGCAGGTTCTCCTCAAGGATTTGCCTGTATTTTTCTCCATTCATTGTTCCCTCTATCCTTACAAGTCTCCCTGTCCCTGCCACTGAAAAGCATCCCCAGAGCTTGATGCTGTCACCACCATGCTCCACGGATGAATTGTGCTCTTGATCCAGACAGAGTGCTTTGCATTCAGATCAAAGAGTTCAATTTTCGTCTCTTCAGAACAGAATGTTTTGTCTCAAGCTCAGAGTCTTTCTTGGGCCTTTTTGCAAACTCCAGGTATGCTGTCATGTGTCTTTTTCTCAAGAGTGCCTTCTGTTTGGCCACTCTTCCATAAAGCCCAGATTTGTGAAGTGCTGCAGAGACTGTTATCCTTGCAGCAGGTTCTCCTATCTCAGCCAAGGAACTCTGAAGTTCTGTCAGAGTGGTCATTGGGTTATTGGTCACCTCCCTCACCAAGGTCCTTTTTGCTCAGTTGCTCAGTTTAGCCGGATAGCCAGCTCTCAGAAGAGTCTAAGTCGTTCCATATTCTTTCCATTTCCTAATGATGGAGCTCACTGTGCTCTTGGGAACTTCCAACACTATAGAAATTCAGTTACACCCTTCCCCAGATCTATGGCCTCCTCACAATTCTATCTCAGAGTCCTACGGACAGTTCCTTGGACTTCATGGTAGAGGTTCTGCTCTGACATGCACTGTCAACTCTGGGACCTTGTATAGAAAGGTATCTTTCCTTATAAATCGTGTCCAATCATTTGAATTGGCCACAGGTGGACGCCAATCAAGTTGTAGAGATACATCAAGGATAATCAAACGAAATTGGATGCACCTGAGCTCATTGGAGTGTCATTTGGAGTGTCATTGTAAAGGGTTTAATTGTAAAGGGTGTCATTAAAGGAATTTGGAATCATTAAAGGAATTTTTTTAAGGAATTTGGAGTGTCATTGTAGAGGGTTCAATACTTATTGACTCAAGATATTTTAGTGTTTCATTTTTAATTAACTTGTAAAGATTTCTAAAAACGTGTTTTCACTTTGTCCTGATGGGGTATTTTATGTGGATTTGTGCCAAAATTTTTATTTTGATTTAATCCATTTTAAATTCAGGCTGTAACACAACAAAATATGAAAACAGTCAAGGGGTGTGAATACTTTCTGAAAGCAGTGTAGCGATATAAAAGATCCTTTTTTGTGCATTGTACTTCATTTCACATCCTAATTGGGATCCCTAGATAGACATGCAATATGTTTGTGAAGTTAAACATGCTGTCCTTTGATTAAATTGGCCAGTGAAGAGTCCCAGTGTGGTATAACAAATTTTCACCGCAATAGCCAGAACATTGAACATATCCGTTCATTATAACAAGACTCCACTGATTTGATTACTTTGTATCCTTTATTTCATGACTTTTACTCATCGAAATACCATCAGAAGGTGTGTGTGTGTGTGTGTGTGTGTGTGTGTGTGTGTGTGTGTGTGTGTGTGTGTGTGTGTGTGTGTGTGTGTGTGTGTGTGTGTGTGTGTGTGTGTGTGTGTGTGTGTGTGTGTGTGTGTGCATTTGAAAAAAAAAAACTTCATTTACATCTCATGGTTTGAATTTAAAGAAAGAAAATGATGATTTTTTTTAAAATAAAAACAATGCTTTATACTTTAACTGGACACCTGACAAGAAGAGAAGGGTTGGACAGCCAAGGGCCAAGAGAGACCTGGCGACGACTGTCGAAAAGGAAATGAAAGGAATTAAGGTCACCCGCAATAAAGTGGGAACGTGGGCCCAAGACCAACGAAAGTGCCAAAAGTTCATAAGAAGCTCCTCATGCCAGGCAGCATGATTGGATATTATTATATGATTATATGATTGGATATTATTATATGATTGGATATTATTACATGATTGGATATTATTACAAGATTGGATATTATTACATGATTGGATATTATTACATGATTGGATATTATTACATGATTGGATATTATTATATGATTGGATATTATTACATGATTGGATATCATTACATGATTGGATATTATTATATGATTGGATTGGATAATAAGCAATATTGTCAGCTATCCATCATTTGTGTAAAAAAGAGACAGTTTTCACTATTTCAAATTTGTTGGTTTATTTTTTGAAGTTTAACCAGCTTGCTTCCCCCACCTACTCCTCACCCTCAAACCTCACTCCCCCACTCCCATTCTATCTTCTTTTTAGTCCATACCCCACCAATCACTTTTTAACTCTTTGAACCCTGAGCTCCTTGGACTTTCGGCTCTCCTACCCAGGGCTCGCTGGAGAAAAATCCAGCTGCTCGGGTATACGAAGGTCTGAATAGCAGCTGGTAAACCGGCCGCAAGGTTTCAAAGCTGTTAAGTCATTTGTTACATCTGATACATGTTACCTTTCAGCTGTATCGTCTGGGTTCGATTCCATATTGGTAATTTGCAGGCAGCTTGATGCATCACAAAGTGTGCTGTCTGTCTGATGGATGTTAAACTGGGTGTCCCTTCTGCGATCATGAGGTTGTGAGTGTTAAAAATCGCAGGGGCTCTTATGTGAAGGGTGGGCAAGTAATTGCTGGGACCCTGAACAAATGATCATTTCCTACTCAAATCACCTTCAGTCATGGACAAGACCTGACGCACAAGAAAATTGGAATAATTGCAGCCGTTAAATAACTACAAGTACATTGGATAATGTCAGCTTGTGAGCAAATTATTACCTCCACCATCGAAGGTGGATGCAGGTAATGTTTTCACCCCTGTTTGTCTGTCTGTTTGTCTGTGAGCAGGATATCTCAAAAGGTTATGGATGGATTCGGATGAAACTTGGTGGACAGGTTGGCTGTGTGACAAGGACAAATTGATTCGATTTTGGTGAAGATCCGGATCCTAGAATGTAAGCGATTCTTCACCATTGAGAGATGGGACCAAAAACGATACATAGCATCATATCTCAAAAATTGACAGATTCAGCCAAAAGTAGGTAGATGAGTTGCGTCGTGACAAGAACAAGCGGATTTGATTTTGGTTCAGGTACGGATGCAGATTCGGCCTATCAGTGGGAGACAAATATAAACTGTTCAGCCTGGTTGGGTTCATGAACTCTACCGAATGCCATTCCAGTTACCCTCGCCAAAGGAGAGGGTATTGCATTTGGTTCAATTTGTTTGTCTGTCTGTCTGTCTCTCTGTACAGAACTTTCATGTTTTTCTCTGCAACCGCTTGTCGGATTGAGACGAAATTTTCACCATAGGTACAACTACTCATGTAGAATGTTTTAATCATAATTGTGATGTCATAGGTCACGTAGTGTGGTAGCCATGTTGGAAAACCAGAAAAATTTTGCAACTTCATCTGAAACCACACCAAGGTAAACATTTAAACTTGGCACATAGCAAGTACTCCTCATGGGGAATGTGATTTTTTTATGACATCAAACGTGCCTTCATTTTTATGTCATAATTGTAAATGTAGAACGATACATCTGATCAGTTGAAAAATTTTTGAGGGTCATCTCGGGATAAAATGGTCTGCAGACAAAAAAAAATGATGACGGTAGTCACGTGATTCAGCAGCCATATTGTTTTTTTTTTGAGAAAAAAAAACTTCAAAAATCGTTTTCTCTGAAGTGGCTGAACAGATCAAGGCAAAACTTTGAAGTGACCACCTATCCATGAGGAACCAAAGGTTCATGCATATGACGTCATAGGTCACATGATTTGGCAACAATATTGGATTTACCCTGAAACCTATAAAAAAAAAATCTTCTTCTCCAGAACATCTGAACAGATCAAGGGGAAACTTCACACAAATGTTCCCCAAGCCTTGGGTGTACAAGTTTGTTCAGGAATAATTGATTGATCACATGGTTTGGCAACCATATTGAATTGAAGAAAATATTAAATAATGTTTTCTCTGAAACCACTTAATCTCTCTCTTTCAAGTGCAGCCTGTGGCTACTGGTTGAATCATTGGTTGGGACGCGGCTATGCTGCTGATGCAGTGTCCCCCTTACCAGTACACTGGTTCTCAGTTTGCCGACCTCGGAAGGATGACAGGCTGAGTCAACCTCCTGGTGTATTAATTCAGCGGCCAACAGGGCTTGAACTCAGGACCCTAGGATCCCAAGCCGCCACCAGAACCACCCTAACCACAGAGTACTTGACTGAATCTGGAAATGATTTTTAAAATAATTTTTTCATTGCCCGATTTGAACGAAACTTGATACTGCACACCGCAGGCGAATGTTGAGCAAGGTGGGCTGAAAATTTTTGCGCTATTATGTACCGTTTTGGCTGTATTTGAGGAACATACATACAAGATGAGAGTTTTAGTAATATACTAGATGACCCGTGAACCCGTTGGGTTCCCGGTGTGACAGCGGTTGATGAAAAAAAAAAGACAAAATTTTAATATTATTTAATGGTCAAACTTCAACTTGAAGAAAATTTGAGCATTTATCTCAGGAGTCATCGTTCAATGAAGCACACGTTTAACGACAACATTCTTGGTTGATCTCCCATCCTTCAGGAATACTTTGACATTTTCCTTCACCTTTCCTCGGCTAAAAACCACATACAGTTGTTTATGCTGAAATACCAGTTTCTCGAGGTATATCAACACATTCTCCATTGTTTGTCCTTGCACTTTTTGGATCGTCATACCAAAACTTGACTGAATCAGGAATTGATTTTTTAATAATTTTTTTTCGTTGCCCGATTTGAACAAAACTTGATATTGCGCGTCAATGTGACAAAAAAAATGGAGAAAAGAAAGTCGAAGAAATTATTGTGCGTAATCTTCTAAACACAATTTTATTTATTAATGAACACGGAAGTATTGGATCAAAATGGCGATGTTTATTTTATGCTTAAAAATAAATCGGTCTTTGTCTATACTAAATGTTTGAGATTTTTTAATAAATCATTTCAAGAAAAAAATATATATTAAATATTTGAGATTTTTTAATAAATCATTTCAAGAAAATAAAAATACAAAAATATAAAAATAAAAATCATTTCAAGAAAAAATTCAGAGTACTTTGAGTACTTGACTGAATCTGGAATTGATTTTTGATAAGTTTTTTCGTTTCCCGATTTGAACGAAACTTGATATTGCACACCACAGGAGAATGATGAGTAAGGGGGCACTAAAATTTTTGCACTGTCATGTACCGTTTTGGCTGTATTTCGGGAACATACATACATACATACATACAAGATGAGAGTTTCAATAATATACTAGCATAACCCACACACTGCGTGACATGTTGGGGTGGGTGTGTTTGAGAAAGGAACTGATGAGGAGTATCAGTAGTAATTTTACTTTAATGCAGTAAGTGGAATACTATTTCACTGTTTCAGAACCATTTTATTTACTTTTTTTTGTACCATGCACCTCATATGGTCTTTGAGATAATGTAAGCCGAATATCACGTTACTCCAGCACAGAACAAAGTCGAAGATAGAGCGACACGAAACCACAAACTCGGAAATATTATACAAGATAGATAGATAGATAGATAGATAGATAGATAGATAGATAGATAGATAAAGCTCTTTCTCACCACTGACTGACACTCACTCACTGACTGATATTAAAGATCGCTACCTTCTGGATGATGGAGAAAGCTGAAATTTTGCATGCTGATGGCCGATGGACATCGAAGGGACATCGAAAGAACCAATAGACCTCAAAGTCTCAAAAGTCACCGAGGACCCAAAAAGACTCTGAAGACCCTGAAGACCCAAAAAGACTCTGAAGACTCTGAAGACCCAAAAGACTCCAAAGACCAAAAAGACTCAAAAGACCCAACAGTCCCCAAGGACCCAAAAGACTCCAAGCACCCAAAAAACCCTGAAGACCCTTTAGACCCCTTACACCCTTCAGTCAGATTAAACAGCTTGACCATTTAGACCGCTTTGACCTTTTTAATATCACCAATATTTTATATATCACCAATATCACAAATAAATTTGTAGAAAAGAAATGTGTGTACTGTATTATGATTTGGTGTAAATCATGACAGCACAGCAAATCTGTGATGTCAATCTCTGCAACGACGTGTGGAGAGGAGAGCATTGCAAAGCCTGTATGGATCATATAAAAAAAAATGACCGTTTTTACAGCCATTTTTCCCTGCTGTGCAGGGGTTTGGCTTTTTTTTGGGAGGCAATGTTTTATGGCCGGATGCCCTTCCTGACGCCAACCCTGGTCGCCTCTTACGACACACAGGGATATGGTACACCTATTCTAACCGGGGCATACACCGGGACCAGTACACTGGCACTCATTTCGCCGACCTCGGAAAGATTACAGGCTGAGTCAACCCCCTGGTGTTAATTCAGCAGCCAACGGGGCTTGAACTCAGGACACTGGGATCCCAAGCCGCCACCCTAACCACTAAGCCAACACCAGGTTTCCTGTATGGATCATATATATATATATATATATATATATATATATATATATATATATATATATATATATATATATATATATATATATATATATATATATATATATATATATTGTTGCGAATTCGCGCCCGCCGGCGTGCGATCGGCCATGTGACTCGAATCGCGGCAAGTCGCCCACCGGATGGACAATTCAGTCGTGACCCTCCAGGAACTATCGCCCGGAGCCAGTCACGGGTGGGCCTTTCGACCTCACCACAATCGTGCCAATCGGCTACCCGCGTAGGATAGGGTTGTTCGCCAAACTCGACCTACCTAAGTACCCACGCGGATGGTAAACCGGGCGATCGTACCTCGCCACAGGTCGACTCCGGACACGAGCCGCTTGTGCGGCCCGTTCCGTACTATCGGGATAACTGAGCGGTGTTATCGTAGGCCTCGACGGTTCCGATTAATTATCGGGCGTTTTAAGCCCACTACGAACGAACCCTTTACGTGAAGCAAGATGGAGATTCAATTAAAGAAAAGACGAAGCGAAACGGGAAAACAGTTCAACATAATGCACATTTATTCCGCGGCACACGGAGAGCACACATACACAGCCAAACAGAATGCACATATATCAAATGCAACAAAAGAAACAATGACGCAGCGATACTACTGAATACGCGTACACACGGCAGCACTTGTACGGTTTTACTTCACAGACGGCGCCGACACACATTTACTCAAAAGCAAAGGAAAGAAGCCACCCTCATAGGCAAGGGGTCAGGTGGGCACGTAGGCCAATGTGTGAAGGAGCGGTCAGGTCCGCGAGACCGGGGGGGGGGGTCCTACCCGCGTCCTCGTGACAAGCCGCAAATGTGGCTGCGCGGCGGTGCCCCGACTTCGTGCTCCTTCGTGGGTTTCATTGGCACCGCTTGGAGTGGGGTGGGAACGGGGCCCCCTTTTTGCACTATCTCAGCGCGGGGGAAACGGGGGGAATTGTTGATGCCCTGGGGGAAGGAGAATGGTTGGCTGGCTTGGGTCCCGCGACGAGCAATCCCACCGCGACCTCGTCGCCGACCGCCGTCTTTCCTGCCTTGGACCC
>NC_140967.1:29700157-29735157 GCF_056783735.1 Eptatretus burgeri | reverse complement strand
GAACAAAATTACCATGGCATTTTTACCTGCTGCTATGATGTCTGCTTCGTTTGAACCCCCTCCCTTCGGAAAGCTTCCACTTGTTCATGGAAAAGTTTGTTTCCTTCATAAGTTCAAGTCCTACAGCCTTGCCAATACCATAAACTCTAGAGGTTGTGTCACACCAAAGGAGTGCGTGCACAAAAATAAAACTCCTACAGACATCCTCCCCGTGTCCTTTCCAAGCTGCATTGATGCTGAGTGACTTGGCAACGGCTCCACTTTTCGGTTCAGGACGGAATAATATATTGAATTTGTTCCCTTCAGCATGATGCCAAAGGAGAACTAACATTTCCTTGTCATCCCCAACTCATCTTACCTCACAGGTTTTTGCCAGAGTCGATGCAGTTTGGACAATCCTTATGTCGGCATCACCTGGTGTAAGGCTGACATCACATCCAGACCTGCTCAGTCTATCACTCAGTCGAGCAAGAAATCTTTGTTTGTTTTCTTTTTTGGAAAGAAACACTTTTTTCTTTATCTGCAATTTCATGGATGCATTGAATAGCACCTTCTGTCCTTCACACCCGACTCTGCGCTGGTGGGTGCAGTCTTTGGTGGATGGCCCTGCTTGATGTCGGTCGAATACAACAACTGCGTGCCTATAGTTACTGGCCAAATAATCACTGTACTCCTGCAATATCATATCATATGTGTCACCTATTTGCCATGGAAGACGATGGAGAAGAGCAAAACCATCAATCACATATTTGGCATCCTGATAGGGTGGTGCTTGTGAAGGTAATGCCGACCATATAGCTTTTGCTAGAATGGATTTTGAAGCTTCCAGAATGAGTGTCCTTTGTTTCAAACAAAGCTGGGGATACGTGCAAAGTTCATACTTCAGAGAATTTTCTGAATCATTTGCTTGAGATCCCATTATTATCAATCTTTGAAATAGAAGAAGAGGATTTATGTGGGCCACTTCTCCTATTTTGGCACGAGTCTTTGAGTTAAATGTTCTAGATTGGTCCTTCTTCTTCAATGAATGTTGCGGCATACTTTACTTAGATTTATCAATAATTACGTCTCCAATCTCCGTGGAATTATGAACAATCGACTTTGTCTCCAGCTAATACACCTCTGACAGTGTTTCGAAACGACGGGTTTGAATCAAAAGGGGACCTCCACTCAATGAAAGGAGAGCAGTTTTTTAGAATCATCATTGTCCCGTGTTTGTCTTGTTCCTGAGAAGTCTTTGTGCCGTTCACTTTTCTCAAATGTTATGGGCCTAAGCTGCTACATAGCAACATTGATTTCTGCACAGGATTGTCTGGATAAGCACTATACTAGTCTCTGTGCTGCCTCTCCCTCTAGTTAGACTGCCAGTTATCTTTAGACTTCTCATTAAAGCCTGTTCAATAACAATGTCTGGATACAGTCCTGCCCCAAAACGATCTGATCTCTGAACTACATGTAACCCTTGAGTAAATTGTGCGTAAATGTGAGGACGTTTCTCCTCCAGACATGTCATCTTCTGCAGATACAGGTACAAAGACTTTATATACAGATTGTGACCAGATGCTGACAAGTATGGTAGCATTGCTTGCATCGTCTCGAGATGAAGTAGCCAGTCTCTTGTTTGTTTTGATCGCATGAAATTCCACATGATGTTGATCATCTCCTTGTACCTGACCCAAAGTTTTGCAGTGCATCTCTGACTGCATTGACTTGGTTTCATCTCTTAATGTTTATTGAAAAGAGAGTAGCTCCTTGGAGAGTTCTTTTTCTTCAACAATTGTGTCACCCAACATGCGGTCATCATACAATCTTGCCACGGCTTGAAGTTTATTGTGAAAACCAACAGTGTTGTCTTCCTGTGACAATACGTTTAGTTAAGTGTTATCACCGATATCAGCAGTGATTGCAATGTCAGGTTCATCGCTTCCTTGTCCTCGGATGAAAGAGAAAACTTTGTACCAAATACATTGGACAATCAAAGTGTGTTCAAGACAGCATCCAAGAGGAAATGTCCACGGACTACTCTAGACGTGGCTTTTCTGCTGAGTATGTGACCGACCGTGTTGACTGCAAATATTACATCCAGGAGTTCCTGTAAGCCTGTTCCTGCAATCAGGTGTTCGAAAGTACCAATGAAACTCATCAATGTTTGGAACCCTCAAAGTCTAAATATGACAGAATGTAATGGACTAGTCTCAGGTTCAGCTTCCACAAGTCGTGAAATTCCACCACAGTGGCTAATCGAAGGTTATTACGGGTGTAATTCTGTGGTGCCCAACACGCTCAGATACAAAGTGCAATGTTGAGTTAACACAAGTCAAATCACTTGGAATAATATCAATCATTGGTTGGAATAAAATAGAGGCCTGACGTGGGTGGTTTCCCTTGAATATCATTTGCATGTATTCTTGATCATGATCATTACACAACCCCACCCCCCCTCCCAAATCCTGCCACCACCCCCTCAGGTGGAGTCTGGGGTAGGGTAACCCCCAATACATGTAAAATAAATCTACAAACACTTCCAAAATCATGTTCATGTGAGAGAGAGACCATCAAAACACAAGTATAAACACCAGAAATATATCGAGCATTAAGTATGGCAAAGAGTTATAGCCATGTTTTGTTTCAATTTTAGCACACTTATCAGCCAAAACTTTGAAAACTTTGACAGCAGAAAAAAACCTAGAAGGGCACTCGGTAGAGCGCATACCTCCGCCGTGCAATGCCTGGTCCAACAGAACATATCAAGCCCAATAAATATGTCGTTTTTAGCCCCATCTCTCAATGGTGAAGAATCACTTTAAAAATTAAATAATTCTCGTATCTGGAGTTGGATCTTCACCAAAATCGAATCAATTCGTCCTTGTCACACACTCAACCTGTTCACCAAGTTTCATGCGAATCCGTCTGCAACTTTTTGAGATAGCATGCTATATATCATTTTTAACCCGATCTCTCAATGGTGAAGAATCACTTTAAAAATTATAGTAGTCGGATTTGGATCTGGATCTTTACCCAAATCTAATCAGTTCACCCATGTCACACACCGAACCTGTCCACCAAATTTCATGTGAATCCGTCCACAACTTTATGAGATATCCTGCACACAAACAAACAAACTGCTCTGTCTGCAATTCTGCAACCGGTCCAGACAGCATCAGCCCACGTGTCCTAAAAACCTGCTCTTCTGCTCTTGCTCACCCTCTCTCTGTTCTATTCACCCTCTCATTTCCTCAAGGTCATTTGCCAGATGTTTGGAAATCAGCAAACATTAGCGCTCTGCCAAAAAAAGGTGCAACTAGCATCCGTTGAAGACAAAGTCTTCGATATCCCCCACCATAGTAAATGAGGATTAACAAACTTGTATTCCCTAAGCGTGTGCAATATGTATGTGAACTTTCCCCTTGATCTGACTCGCCGTTCTGGAGAAGAAGATGTTTGAAGGTTTTAGGGTAAATTCAATATGGCCACCAAACCATGTGACCTATCAATTAGAAATTAACAAACTTCTGAAAGGATGTCTTGGGGAAAGTGTGTGTGAAATTTTTCCTCAATCTGTCCAGCCGTTCTGGAGAAGAAGATTTTTTAAATGTATTAATTTTCAATCCAAGATGGCTGACGAACCATATGACCTATGACATCATAAATTTAAATTCTGCCTCTAATCCTCCAGTGGAATACGTGTGTGAAGTTTTGTGTTAATCAGATGAGGTGTGTTTTTCTATCCAAGATGGCCACCCAACTATGTGACTTGTGACATCATAATTGTTACTATGTATGCAGACATGATGGAAGATGATAGTTGCAAATTTTCGCTTCGTTAGGTTATGTGAGTCCAGAGAAAACATTATTTAATATTTTTATTGAATCCAACATGGCTGCCAAACCATGTGACCTATCAATTAGAAAATATCAAAAGGCACCAGTTCACGACTTGCTTGATATGTGTACCAAATTTCGTAAATATATCTTGAGGAAATTTGTAGTTAATCTCCGGAAACTAAATGTGACGGACGGACGGATGGACAGAACCCATTTATATATCCCCCGCCAGCTTTGTTGATTTGTGGGGGATAAAAACAGATCCCTGCAACGACAGACCAATCAGCCTTCTCCCAATCATCAGCAAGTTTATGGAATCCATCATCACTTTAGAAATTAAATCCTTCCATAAATGGCTTAATTTCCGATCATCAATTTGGATTCAGACCAGGTCACTCAACCCTGGATATGCTGCGTCTGCTCTCCCAACAATGGATGGAGGTCCTCAATGCCGAACATGAAATCAGAGCCGTATCCCTAGACATATCGTGTGCTTCCTGTACAGTCTGGCACCCTGCCCTGCTCACCAAACTCTCTTCCTATGGTATCCAAGGCCATCTCCACTCATGGCTCGCAGACTTCCTCTCCTGTCACAGCCAACGTGTGGCCCTAAATGGAGTTCTCTCATTCCCTCTTCCTGTCCAGGCTGGTGTTCCTCAAGGCAGCGTTTTGGGCCCTGTTCTTTTCCTGGTTTTCATCAATGATCTCTCCGACTCTCCGGAAAATCCTCTTTATCTCTTTACTGATGACTCCACCCTCTGCCGTACCATCTGACATCCCTCAGACCGGCAAGCAGCAGCTTCTTCACTCTCTGCAGATTTGGGTAAAATCACAAGTTGGTCCAATACGTGGAACATGTCTTTCAATCCTGACAAATCTCACACTCTCACTATGTCTCTCCAAAAGGACCATCTGAATTCTTTATTTGTCTTCTCCATATTCTCATAATAAAGCTTTCTTGAAAATTTGATGTCAAAAGCTCAAAAGTTTAAAAAAAAAAAGGCAAGGCCTGGACAGACACACAATCTCACACACACACACACACACACACACACACACACACACACACACACACACACACACACACACACACACACACACACACACACACACACACACAAAAGCAATTGCAAAACTCTGTCTCCTGCTGAGCAGGGGACAGACTAATAAAGTTCCGCTCAAAACAATTTCATTAGAATTTCAATCTGTGATTCAGGAGGCTCTACCTCAACACTTAGAAATGGTTTCATTTCTGTTGCAATTAATGACGGGTTTTGTGAATGTTTCTGCTAATTTGACTGGATTATAAAGCAACCAAGAAAAGCTAAACAAAGTAAACCCTTCACCGTTTCAAACCCTACCCAGGTTTCTTTACAGCTGAAGACATTCACAAGTAGTACATCTACGAGAATCCCAATGGTACATGCCCCCTTAGCCACCGCATCAGTTTCATTGCTTATTGGCAATTCATCAGCGACAGTGCAGACAGAAACGCTTACCACCGAGGCTCCCAAGCTGCATAAAGCAGCTTCCATGGTAGCTTTATGCAGCTTTCTTTGGCTAGAAGAGCATGAGGGTAATCTATTGAAAGCATAGCCACCTGGGCTAATTGATTAGGTGAGAGCTAATTGGTTATTCCCTCCAATTACGGGTGAGAAACGTGATTGAGTTGTTATTTATATGTTAAGTGATATTGGCATTGCACAGGGTATATATTTGGGAGCCTCGCTGGTTCGCATTTCTGTACACGCCGTCGCTAATGACTCACCAACAAGTGATGAAACCACACTGGCGGCTGAGGGGGGCGTGTATAATTGGGTTTCTCTTGTATGTGCTACGTGTGAATGTCTGCAGCTGTAAAGGAACCTGGGTGTAGTTTGAAACAGCAAAGGGCTTACCTTGTGTAGCTATATACACCTTTCTTTGGCTGGAACAGTATGGGGGTTTATATGTTTTAGACTTCCTATCTTGATAAAGCAGTAAGGCACAAATCACATCCCATGCAGCTGAAGCTGCGTAATCTATGAGCAACAATGGCTGTCTGCCACACAAGCACATTGTCTCTGCCTCACTGCACATAAACCATGTGGTGGATAGAAGTAATACTATACCCGACTGCAACCACACCGAAAGAGAAATGGCCGCATGACCTCCCAATCTGCATGAGTGAAATGCCAGACTCTCCGGCGTTGAGGCAGCTCTCTGAGAATAGCCAGAGAGATGTTGACTTTCACAAGCACATGATCAGATGAACCAATTGGGGCAGAGGAAGAGCAATATATATTTGTGGGAAAGTTACTCATCACCAATTCCAGAAATGAGAATTTTCCATGAGCATAAATTCAGGTCAGAAAGCTCACAGATTGAGTCAGTCCCATGGAGTCACAGAAGTCCTTTGCTGAAGTGCCATGGCTGGTGAGAGAGGTACCAACACCCAGATAAGTCGCATTGTGTAAACACACACGCACACTTTTTTATTTAACATAACCAATTATTCCAACATCCTTCTGTGGGGTCAGCCAGGTGGGAAAGTTATGTCCCCAGGCAAATGGCTGGTCAAGCATGACATTTGACTGTGGATGATTTGAGGAAGAATTTTCAATCTGGCCAGGGTGTTATGGATAATTTGCCTCCTCTTCACAAAACACATGATGGAATCTTTCATTATAGTAGAGGATTCCAAAATGATGACACCAAGAACCTTTTCCATTGAAGTAAACCACCACTCAACCCCAAACCTCACCACCCCCCTCCCCCCACCAATTATATCTTCCTTTAACAACTCCTCCCCAACCATCCACCTATCCCACCAGTCACCAGTTACCAGTTTAAGTTATTTGTTACATCTGATGCATGATTCAAAAAAAATTAATGTATTTTGTGTTTGGAAATATGTTGCAATGAATATTTAGGGGTCACGAACACATCACATACATTGAGGCAAGAGATATGGTCCACAAGAATTGCGAAATCCTAAACGTAGTCCACCTTTTTTCAAGACTAGTTTTTAGGCCATTGCAAGGCAATGGTGGCATCCATAACCACCACTCGAGTTTCATCGAAATCGACCACGAATTGCGAAATCCTAAACGTAGTTCGCCTTTTTTATTTTTGGCCTTCGAGGGGACGCCACCGGCAAACTGGCGGGAATCGGGGAAAAACGTAAATGATGAAAGTTGTAGTACTCGAAGAGCACTACTTGCATACCAACTTTCATTCGAAACAGTTGAAAACCCTCGGAGCTCGATGCCCAATTTATTGATTTTTTTGACATTTTCTAAGTTCGTGACCTTGTGACCTTGACCTTGGGACGAAAATGAAAAATCAAGCTCCGTGGAGCTATGCAGGTGCCATTGGGTGAACCAAATACTGAAAACCCCTGCCAGATTCGCCAAACCCCCTTGGAGAAGATGTAACTTGAAACCGGCTACCCCCTAAAAACACATGTTTTTTGGGCGTGGCTCCGCCCATAATGAGCGCAGCACGCCCATTCTCTGGAAAACACAACAAGATCATGATACAAACCTTGCACCCTAATTTTATCAAGATCGCATCAAAACCCACGGAGCTATGCTCGGGACAGACAGACAGACAGACACACACCCATAACGAATATAGTGGTCACTTACTGGCTCGTGAACCAAATATAGTGGTCACTTACTGGCTCGTGAACCAAATATAGTGGTCACTTACTGGCTCGTGAACCAAATATAGTGGTCACTTACTGGCTCGTGAACCAAATATAGTGGTCACTTACTGGCTCGTGAACCAAATATAGTGGTCACTTACTGGCTCGTGAACCAAATATAGTGGTCACTTACTGGCTCGTGAACCAAATATAGTGGTCACTTACTGGCTCGTGAACCAAATATAGTGGTCACTTACTGGCTCGGAAACCAATATCGTGTATTTTAATACTGCCATTTGAAGTTTCAGTGTTGGAAAAAGCACATACATATATAATGATAGCGATTCAGTAGAAAAGCAACTATTTGACTTTGTGCGTGCAATGAGTATCGGGTATAGAATGAGAAAGTGCCTTTACTTATTGAAACAAGCTCATATAATAAACACTGACCAGTGACCAGCTCCATCAGAGTTGTTTTACAACGTGGTAAACACAATAGTTCTATGAATGGATGGATTCATCCATCCAGGAAGCAACTTCATGGGCAAGGAAATAAATTGGGTGGTGAAAAAATTGCCTTCCTGCAGTCATCCTTGAGGCAAAAATTGGTAATTTGTTCAGGGAGTTGGCAACAATCTCATACTCTTTACGAAACAATCAGTTGGATCTTCAATGCGCATCAGCGACCAATGTTGACGGACGGATCCGCGACTTAACGTCCCTCCGATGGAGGGAACACACATTGAGGTGGCACCCTGCATTCGAAACACCACGGCGACCATTTATAACAAGGCTAGGAATCAAATTCAGACTGGACAGTTCAAAGGTGACTACGTGACCTCTGAAGTAGCTCCAACTCGTGCTTTGTCATTATTTAACATGTCAAGTTGGAATTTTTCTTTCATGTGCAGCACGAGGTTGCAGGGTAGCATCAATGGCTCAAGACATGGCTGTGCCGCTGATGAGATGCCCTCTGTCATTTTGGGCTGGAATTTGAAATTTGTTCATGCAGCCGGCGATAGCTCACCTGTTCTTCATGAAGGGCACCGTAGGATCCTTAACATCCACCAACTCAGGTCAGCAGACGAGATGCCCAATTTAACGTCCATCCGAAGGACGGCGAACACACATTGACAAATCTTTTCTTCTTTTTTTATTTATTTTCTCCTCTAAATTCTATTTTTACTGCATCTGGTTCAATTTTGATTTCAATTTTTTTCTGTTTTTCCCTTTGAACTCTGTTTTGTGGCCTTCGGATGGGTTTTTATTACATGAAACATGTTACAAATAAAATGAATTTGATCGATTGATTCATTGTGTGACGACCACTGGGAAGATAATGGAAAACCACACATCGTTTTTCCGAACAGCTTTACAAGATCATGTATCAGGAAGATCATAATATATCAGTTTGGATGTAACGTAGTGATGTTGCAATATAAAGTTTGGCTTTTATCTTGTCGCTCATCCATGAGCCTTGACACCTGAATAAACAGATATGTTTTCGGTGACTGAGTATAATAAGTGTGGACCAACCTGCCCAAGAGTGCTCTCTGCAGCTCCCAAAAGGTCCTCGTCTCGAACACCATGCCGGCTGCTGCTACTGATGTCATACGCCTCGAATCTAAGTTTCTGCACCTCTTCAAAGTAATAGTCCACTGTGAAGACTTTAGAAAAGACAGGATGTAATGTACTCTTCATTACTTCTGTCCGATCTACCTGTAACACACACATAAGGCATATACAACATATGATATGCACATTAATCAGGGCAGGTGGATCCAGGAGCTTAGAAAGTGGGTGCGGGGAAGAGATGGGTTGGAGTGGGGTATGGGAGATTAATTTGCACAGATTCTTTGTATGTGTGTAGGGGGAGGGGGGTGGTTGCAATGTACAGTTCCCATTAACATGCCTCAAAGTATTCAAAATATCTTCTTTCTCCCGAAATGTGTTATAAATATACAGTACTAAGTATTAATTGTTCATTATCTTGCATGGAAGGAGTTGAGGAAAGTGAACTTGAAACATTTTTCTTTCATTGCATTGAAGTATATTTAATTGCAATGATTACCGCAAACGCTACCACCCTGCATAAAAATGTGCAAAAACAGATCTCTGCAACTACAGACAAATCAGCCTTCTCCTAATTATCAGCAAGGTTATGGAATCCATCATCGCTTCCGACATTAAATCCTTCTTCTTCTCTAATGGCTTGATTTCTGATCATCAATTTGGATTCAGACCAGGTCACTCTACCCTGGACATGCTGCTTCTGCTTTTCCTAACAATGGATGGAGGTCTTCAATGCCAGACATGAGATCAGAGCCATTTATTCAGACATATCACATGCTTTAAATATGGTCTGGCACCCTGCCTTCTCACCAAACTCTCGTCTTATGGTATCTAAGGCAATTTCAACTCATGGCTCACGGATTTCCTCTCCTGTTGCAGTCAACACGTGGCTCTTAATGGAGTTCTCTCATTTCCTCTTCATGTCCAGGCTGGAGTTCTTCAAGGTAGTGTTCTGGGCCCTGTGCTTTTTCTGGTTTTCATCAATGATCTTTCAGATTCCCTGGAAAATCATCTATCTCATTGATGATGACTCCACCCTCTGTGGTACCATCTTTCATCCATCTTATCGGCAAGCAGCAGCCTCTTCACTCTGCAGATCTGGATAAAATCACAAGCTGGTCAAACACTTGGAATATGTCTTTCAATCCTGACAAACCTCACCCTCACCATGTCTCTCCGAAAGGACCGTCTGGAATCCCCCACTCCCCCCCCCCCTCATCTACTTTCTCAATCCTCTTGAAGAAGTCCTTTCATTCAAGCTTTTGGGTCTCACTATCTGCCACGGTCTTTTCTGGGAAAGCCACATCTCCAGGCTGGCCTCTGAAGCCAGTCACCGACTGGGCATCCTACGTCGTGCAAAGTCCTTCCTTGGCACACCTGAGCTCCTGACCACGTACAAAGCTTTCATCCGCAGTCTGATGGAGCACTGGTCCCACCTCTGGGGTGGTGCTCCTGTCTCACACCTAGCTTGATTTCACGCTGTGGAAACTAAGGCATTTGGGATCATTGGTATCTCCTGCGATGAAGCTGAGTCTTTGGGTCTCTCACTCTCTAAGTGGAGGAAGGTCTGTGGTCTGTCTGTCTTCCACCGTCTCCTCTCTGGTCCCCCCCCCCACCCCCAGCTCTATCTGTGATCTGTCCCTTTTATATTTCCTCAGGGCACTGAAGGTCCACAAAAAAACCCTTCTGGTGAAACTACCAAAATCACGAATCACTGCTCACCTTCATGTTTTCATTCCTCTTTTTTCGCACCTCTGGAATAAACTCCCTCACTCTATTCAATCCAATTCTTCCCTCCAGGTCTTCAAAACAGCTGTTCCCCACCATCTCATATCTTCTCCCATCCAAAATCTTGATCCCCGTTAATCCACCCCAAACCCACCTCCTTCATATTCCCTGTTTTCCTTCCTGAAAGTCCCTGGAGTACCATCTTGTTTACCCTGTGTACCCTGCCCCCATCCTTCTCCCTTTCACAGATATCCTATTGACTTTGTTCCTTACTATTTTGTGCTTCTCTTTCCCACCTCTCTTGTCTCCTACTTTGGTATACGTTTCTATGTATTAGCTCTTCGACGAGCCTCGACATGGTAAACAAACAAAGAAAAAATCATTGCTTATTTTCAAAAAATAAATGCCCATTCGATAAAGGGGAGTGAAGTTAATTGGAGGAGAGCATAGGCAGGTTTAAGGGGGGTCCTGGGGGTCTGGACCTCCCCCCTCTCTTTTTTTGAGGGGGTAGAAAAATATATCATGACCAAAACCACAAAAAAAGCAACAAAAAAAATTTTTTAATAGACGTACATGATCGAGGCTCATGAAAGAGTGAGAGCAGAATGGAAGGGAACAAAATGACAAGGGGGAAACACCAACAGCAGAATATAAGTGATAGTGAGATCAAGGGGAGGGGGAGAAGGCCACAAGGAGGTGAACAAGTTGCACACAAACGAAACTAGAATGGCACTCGGTAGAGCGCTTCCCTCCGCCAGGCTGAACAGTTCAAGTTTTGTTTCCCACTGGTAGGCTGGATCTGCATCCAGACCTTGACCAAAATCAAATCAGTTTGTTATTGTCACCAACTGACTCATCCACCAAGTTTTGTCATAATCCGTCCACAACTGTGTGAGATATTGTGTTATACTACAGTATATAGTTTTTGGCCCCATCTCCTAATTGTGAAGAATCACTAAAAATTCTCGTATCCAGATTCGGATCCTGATCTTCACCAAAATCGAATCAATCCATCCTTGTCACACACCCAATCTATCCATCCACAAAGTTTCGTCCAAATCCATCCATAATTTTTTAACATATCCTGCTCACAGACAGACAGACAAACAGGGGTGAATACATAAAGGAATCCGTTGAAAGCCACAAGTTGGCAGCGAGAGTAGAGGAAGTCACTAAGCCAGGTGTGTAGTTGGCCTTGGATGCCATAGGTAGAGTTTGGAGAGCAAGGTAGGATGCCAGACTGTATTGACAGCTTGGGATATGTCTGGAGAGACGGCCCTGATCTCATGTCTGACATAGAGAGCCTCCCTCCATTGTAGGGAGAGTAAGAGCAGCATGTCCAAGGTGAAACCAAATTGATCTGAGATGAAGCCATTGGAGAAAAGGAAAGATTTCATATCAAATGTGATGATGTATTTCATGACCGTGCTGATGATTGGAAGTAATTTGAGCTAATAGGTCTGTAGTTAAGGCGATCGGTGTTTCATCTTTTTATGTTGTGCAGTGAGGTTTGCTGCTTTCCAAGCAGATGGAAGATGACCAGGCACAAATGATAAAGTGAAAACAGCAGAGAGAGGATGTGCAAGAGCAGCAGAGCAGATTTTTAGCTTATCTGGAAATTACATTGCAAATAAGGTATTGTCATCGTGAACCGTCAGTCCGTCCGTCCATCCGTCAATCTCCTTTTTCGACTTCTGAGCCGATCCGGCTGAAATTTGGCAGCAATGTTCCCCTCCTGACTGGTAACAGGCATTGCAAACCTCATTCCAGTGACATGATGTGAGAGAGGTCAAAATGGCCGACATAGTAAATTTCTTCAAAAATATTCTTCTCCAGACCCACTAGTCAGAATGCTACCAAATTTGGGTTACAACATTAGGCAAGCATAGGGATGTTAAATGGCCAAAGTCATGCCGATCACGTGACCAGAAATGTGTTAAAATGGCCGACTTAGTCGATTTTTGGAGAAATCGTGCAAATTCTTTCAAAAATCTTCTTCTCCAGACCCAACAGTCAGAATGCTACCAAATTTGGGTTAAAACATTACACCATGCCCAGATAAGCTACAGGTCCAGGGGTAATATTTTTAGGAAATGTGAGCTGATACCGTTTGGTCCAGTTGTGAAATCAGAGTCAAGGTTTGCCAGGAACTTCTTCACCTTCTCAGGTGCAAAATATACAGAGTCCTGGAGCAGTTGGGTGCGACTGGGAAGGGTGGGTACAGAGAGCAAGGGGTTCGGGACACAAGATTTGGACGCAATCACAAAATTGAGGCATTTGGTCTTCTCACTAGAAGAGTCGGTTGTGGTGCCATTTGAAGAGGGGAAGGGATGTTTGGGGAGCATTTTCTGGAGTCAGACTTAGCAAGGTGCCACCAAGTTTTAGAGGATGAAGATAAGTTTGAAAGTTCATTTTTGAGGTTGGACAGATGTTGTTTTCTGGCTCTCCTGAGAGTGGAGGCACACTTGTTACATGCTTTGTGGAATGCGTTTGGTCGGGTTTGCCTTCCAGGAAGAGAAGGAAAGTTGTTTCAGAACAACTGCCTCACAACAGGATCAGTGTACCATGGGCAGGAATAAAGCTAGGATAACTGAATATGAGATGGGATGAATCTGTGCATAAGAGAGAGCAGGTTTCTGTGAAAGAATTCCCAGGCTGAGTTAATATCAGGAGAAGTAGATAAAAGAGATCAGTCCTGAAGAGATGTGGCTCCTTGCAGTCCCTGCCAATTTGCCTGAGTGAACTGCCAGACTCACCAGCACTGAGGCAGCTCTTTGACTATAGCCAGAGAGATGTTGACTCTCACAAGCATATGATCAGTTGAAGCTATTGGGGCAAAAGAAGAACAGCAGACTCATGGATCACATTTGTAGGAATATTCATCATTACCCAGTTCAGCAGGGAGGATGCGTCATTGGGAGAAATCAGGGTTGGAAAGTTCACCGATTGGGCGAGTCCCATATTTGCATATCACACTTGATTTTGTGCCATACTGCTGTAAGGCAAGCACTTTAGACATCAAAAATATCATTCAGAGTAGTTGTTGAAGAGAATTGTTGAGTAACTGGGGTCCCTTTAAGTTGACAAACCTACAGGTTCCAACTCAATTACATGAAAATTAACAAGAACAAGTCAAATCAAATTTAGTATCACAGAAACCAATGAACTTTTCCCCTCCCAACATGTTGCCAATGTAGTCCATGGGCCCAGGCCAGAAATTCCACTTGTCGGTACCATCTAAGGAAACCAATCCTAGTTATGATTTTTGAATTGGTGTGTGTGTATATATATATATATATATATATATATATATATATATATATATATATATATATATATATATATATATATATATATATATATCGATCATATTTTGATGTGATAACCATTGTAGACTGGCAGCTTATTGGTAGTTATCATCTCTGGAATGTACCCTCCCTCCGCATAATGAAAGCGAAAAGGCAAACTCAGAAACATTCACTAATGATGCAATTGCTGTTTCCACATGGGGCGAGAATGAACTGCAAACCACAAACACATGTCTGAAATGCTTTATTTCTACCATCCGAATAATCCTGTCATTCCTGAAGGCAGAATTTGTTTTATGGCAGAAAGGGGCGAACAATATGGCCTATCATTACTTTAATTCTTATTATATAAGACTACTTTAATTACTTTAATTCTTATTATATAAGAATAATAATTACATTATGTCAGGTCAGGTTCGATCTGTGACCTGCTACAGGTACCATGTAAACCTGTACTAACCTGTTCCATGGTCGGGTTGTCGGCGACTAAACCGTCTCCCCCACCAGGTTTTCTGGTGAGGAGGGTGTTTGGATATGGACACCCAGCAGGATTAAAAACAAAACCTGTCAAAGGGCGGAGGAGCTCCTTGTGAGCCAACGGCCATCCATATCTAGTGCCCAACTGTGTCTGCGGACGTCCTCCTGCAGTTGGGTCACTTCTTATTAGGAGGTTGGTGGCAGGATTTGCACTCCGGCCACCGTAAAACCCTTCATTCCGCAAAACGCAAAAACGCAAAAAAATCTGAAAACCCACTCCGTGGGAGTACCTCCTGTGCAGCTTCCCTTCGCAGGGCAGCTCACCGGATGACGGGATTGGGGCAAAGCCTTCGGGACCCCCAATCTTTGATAGGAGGGAAACCACGGGGTAACATCCCTGGATCAGATTGCGGGAGAGTGTGTCGGGGTGGTGCTGAGGTGTCGTCCACCAGACGGCGGTCTCCTTGGGTTAACCTGAGGCGGTCCCTTCGGGTGGGTGCCTGGAATGTCCTATCCCTAAGAGAGGATGATCACCTGTCTCTGTTATCATCTGAGCTCAAGCGTTTGGACATCGTGATTGCAGCTCTCTCTGAGGTTCGGAGACCGGATTGCGGCGAGATAATGGTGGGTGGTTACACCTACTATTGGTCTGGTCGCTCTGATGGTTACCATACCCAAGGAGTTGCTGTAGCTGTGTCCAATAAGCTGACCCCAATGATAATTGAGGTAACACCGGTCAACGAGCGTATTATGAGATTAAGGATTCGTCACTCCTTAGGTGTCATTTCCCTGGTCTCTCTTTATGCTCCGACTGAGGCGAGTGATCTCACCGTGAAGGATGCATTCTACGCCACACTCGAGTCTGTGGTTGATCAGTGCCCCAGACGAGATACACTTCTAGTCTTGGGGGATTTCAATGCATCGACTGGAACTGATAGGGACGGTTATGAGGTGTGTGTTGGTCCCCATGGGTCAGGAACTATGAACCAGAATGGCACTAAGTTCCTTGACTTTGCAAGAAGTCATGGACTTAGGGTGTCTGGTTCATGGTTTCAGCACCCACAAGCTCATCGCTGGACTTGGTATTCCAACACTGGCGATGTGGCAAAGGAGATTGACCATGTCCTCATTGACGGTCGTTGGAGGATGATCCAGAACTGCAGGGTCTACCGGAGTGCTCAGTTCCTCAATACTGACCACAGGCTTGTTGTAGCAACTCTAAAGCTGCACCTTAAATCCTGGAGAATGGTACCATCCCAGCCGAGGCTGGATGTTGCCAAGCTCAGGGATGAGAGAGTAGCTGAGGAGTTTGCGAACAGGCTGAGTGGACACTTGGGGGGTCTGGGTACTTTGGGGTGTCCTGAAGAGTTGTGGAGCGCCTTCAAGACCACCGTCCTTGATGTTGCCGGTGGATGCCTTGGAGCTCACCGCAGGGCAAAGAATTTTGTCTCTCAAGGGACACTGGATACCATTGACCAGAGTCGCAGGGCCAGGCTGAATGGCAGAGCTGAGCTGTTCAGGGAGCTGAGGCGTAAAACTGTACGTGCACTGAGGGTGGACAAGGAGGCCTATGTGTGAGGAATCTGTGAGGGGGTAGAGCATCACCTGTGGACAGGTGATTCTCGTCCCGCTTACAGGGGAATTCGCACATTACGTTCATCCAAGCCCATCCCTCGGAGCACTACAGTTCGAGCAGAGAGTGGTAGGCCCTTGACAGAGGAGTCTGAAGTGAAGGCCCGCTGGGCCGGTTACTTTGAGCGGTTGTACCAGGCTGATCCCCCAACTGTCGAGTTGGACGTCAAGGGTGTTACAATCCCTGTTGCTGACCCTCGAATCAACTGTGGTCCACCTACGCTTGTGGAAACACGGGCTGCGGTGAACCAGTTGAAACGGGGCAAAGCTGCAGGGATCTGTGGCATCCATGCCGAACTTCTCAAGGCTGGTGGAAATGCTGCACTCGTGTCGTTGCATGCAGTTTTGTGCTCTGCCTGGAACACAGGCATCATCCCAACTGACTGGAAGAGGGGCCTTGTTGTCCCTCTCTGGAAAGGGAAGGGTGATCGCCAAGACTGCAACAACTACCGAGGGGTGACGCTGCTCTCAGTGCCGGGCAAGGTCTTTGCTCGGATAATTCTCGATAGGGTTCGCCACCATCTGCTTGAGCACCAGCGTCCAGAGCAGTCAGGCTTTACACCAAAGAGGTCAATGATTGACCGTATCCTTGCACTTCGTGTCCTCACCGAACGCAGACGAGAGTTTCGGCAGGGGCTGCTTGCAGCCTATGTTGATCTCTGTAAAGCGTTCGATTCAGTGAATCGGGATGTCCTCTGGAGGATTCTTGGTCTTCGTGGGGTGCCACCAAAACTGATCGATCTGATGTCTGAACTCCACTCTGGTACTGAGAGTGCTGTGAAGTGTGGTGGTACCATCTCTGACTTATTTCCAGTTGTTACTGAAGTTCGTCAGGGATGTGTACTTGCCCCCACACTTTTCAGCACTTGTATGGACTGGATTCTAGGGAGGATGTCGGAGAGATCAAGTTGCGGTGCGTCATTTGGGAATGTTAAGATCTCGGACCATGACTTTGCAGATGATGCAGTCATCTTTGCGGAGACTTTAGACATCCTCTTGGGGGCCCTCGAGGTGCTGAATGAGGAGTCGGAGCCGTTGGGATTACGGGTTTCTTGGGTCAAAACTAAGATCCAGGCTTTCGGTGACATCTTGGATGCTGCTGTCCTGTCTGTGTCTATTTGTGGTGAGGATGTTGAGGTCGTGGAGAGATTCACTTACCTTGGCAGTGATATTCATGTCTCTGCTGGCTGCGAGTCAGAGGTCAATAGACGTCTGGGTCCGGCCTGGGGAGTCATGGATTCACTGGATCATGGGGTGTGGCGCTGCCGGTACCTGTGCGGGAGGACGAAAGTCCGAGTCTTCAGGTCCTTGGTACTTCCAGTCTTGCTCTATGGGTGCAAGACTTGGACTCTGACCAAGGATCTGAGACGGAGACTTAATTCCTTTGGTACCAGGTCTCTTCGGAGAATCCTTGGCTATCACTGGTCGGATTTTGTGTCCAACGAGCGGTTGCTGAGAGAGACTCGGATGAGATTTGTTACGTGCATAGTCCGTGAGCGTCAGTTGCGGCTGTATGGACATGTGGCTCGTTTTCCTGACTCTGATCCTGCTCACCAGATTCTCTCAGCGAGGGAGTCTCATGAGTGGAGGAGGCCAGTGGGTCGACCACGTGCCTCATGGTTGCAACAGGTTGACCATCATCTCAAGGAGATGGGGATGGGCCTGGCATCTGCCTGGGGGATGGCCAGACGGAGGCCCCTGGAGTACCGGCGGAAAGTGGACGCAGCGACGTGCTGTTCTGGCACATGCTCCCATACCTGACCTGACCTGATACAAGTTCCCTGGGTAGTGCTACTGAACCGCAGTAGCCGACAACATGCACATGTTGTATGAGGAAAACATTTATGAACATTTTACAAGTTTTTACTACAGTTAAAGGAATTGCCCTTCCCCTACCCGAGTTCCAACAAGCGTCCAAAATATGAAATTTACGGATAACCCAAATTTCACCACGCTACTGTGGCATGTTTATGTACTATGTTTCACTCATGCATAATTGTAGCCATGAATGTCCTTGTGGTTGTGCCAAAACATTCACACCATGGATCAGTAGTCTAGTCTTCATCACTGTTATCAGCATCAGAGTCCTCGAGGTCTACAACCTCTTCCTCAACATCAGCGGGCTGGTTGCTGCAGGTTCGCAACTTGCACATGTCAGTGCACTTCAGGCCATTGGCAAGGCACGTGCAGTCTGGGAGTTTGCACGACTGTCCACACTTGCAGGAAAGCAGTTGCAACACTGCATCCGGTGCTGGAGAACCTTGCATCCACTCGATGGCCAGCTTCCCGTCATCATTAGTGGTCCATCCACAACCCTTGGGACTTGGAACATAGAGTTGGCATTGCAGACAGCGCCTCCAAATAGCAGCCTGGTAGTTTGCACGAAGGACATGCACAAAGAGGCAATCTTCACATGGTGGAAGCTGACTGGACTCTATCTCTCCCCGTCTGACACAGAAGAGTTGATTTCGGAGTTCATTAACTTTCGTGGTGTTGGTAGACGGCACGTACATGTGGCAGGTGACCTCTTGCAGCTTCTGAAAGAGCTCGGTGCATACTTCCCATGAATGACCGAGCTGACTGAAGGCCTCTTGGTAGGTCTTATCCGACTTCATTTGCTTCAAGGCGCCCATCTTTCCCCGGCCTACAAAGGCACTGACTGTATCACAACCGGAGAACACGTGCAGTCCAACCAGGGCATCGCAGTCACTGTCTCCCATCGATCTAGAAAGCTTGTCAATGTCTAGGAACCTTGTGCGGGTTTGCGTACCACACTTCTGATACACGGGGCATGGGATGTCCTTATTGAAGGCAAGACACAGCACGAGGACATCTGTATCTTCGGCAGTGATCACCACAGCCTTGTACCCAGCCTCTGCTGCATGCAGAGCATACAGAAGCATTCGGGTGTCTGCTTCCTCCTACATGGACTTTAGCTGTGCCACTTCCTCCCAGTGGTCCTTGGTTTTTTTTTCTTTTCCCCAAAAAGTCAATATCTCAGAATGGTAAAATGGTAAAAATGCAAAATACATACACTAAGCTGCTCTTCTGGAACGGTTATCACATATTGAAATAATCATATAGTCCCTACCAATAACTTAGTCGCCCTAAAGTTTGGTTTCCTCAGATGGTACCGATATATGCCTGCACCCATGGACTAATGTGGTCAGTAGATCCTCAGAGTGCACCCAAGAGAATCTAAAATCACAAAGATTCCAGAGTTCTTAAGCGGTTCCTGAACCACATGCTTAGGGGCTTCACGTTTGCAGTACCTGGGCGAGTATGTACCATTCCCTTGATTTATAGACCGCCCCTGCTCCCCCTTTTCAAAAAATCCTGGAGAGAGAGAGAGAGAGAGAGAGAGAGAGAGAGAGGAGAGAGAGAGAGAGAGAGAGAGAAAGAGAGAGAGGAGAGAGGAGAGAGGAGAGAGAAGAGAGGAGAGAGGAGAGAGGAGAGAGGAGAGAGGAGAGAGGAGAGAGGAGAGAGGAGAGAGGAGAGAGGAGAGAGGAGAGAGGAGAGAGGAGAGAGGAGAGAGGAGAGAGGAGAGAGGAGAGAGGAGAGAGAGAGAGAGAGAGGAGAGAGGAGAGAGGAGAGAGGAGAGAGAGAGAGAGAGAGAGAGAGAGAGAGAGAGAGAGAGAGAGAGAGAGAGAGAGAGAGAGAGAGAGAGAGAGAGAGAGAGATCATCCGAACCTTCCGATTCCACCCCCCTCCTCCCCTAACCCCTGCACCCTCCCCACTCCAACCCCACAGATCCACCTCTGTTATTACAATATTTCATTGAAACGATATGTTCGTTATTTTTACTTTTGCCTACTTTTTCACACAACTCCACAATTTCCTCTCTTTTTCCAAAAATATATAGTACTATACATGAAAAGCAACATATTTATATTAAACAATAATGATAACGATAATAAAAAGAGTAAAAACGAGGCAAAATAATAAGAATAATAATTAATAATGTATAATAATGACAATTGAATGCAATTATAAGCTGTTAGGACCTAATATTATAATGAGAGAATAATTTGAATAAACAGAACCACTTGCACCTCCATCCATTGTCCAAAAGACTGCATCATTAGCACCACACAAGGATCCGACTTGGACAGTGCATCTCGGTCAAGCAGTCCACAGCAGGAAACTCGCAACTCCACCTTCGATAGGCAAGGAGCCGCAGCCACGAGCCCCAATGTGGCTGGTGCCGCTCGAGGGGCAGGCTCCCCCATTATGCTGGCAAGGTAGAATAGGGGTTGGAAAGTTAGAATCGCCACAGGTGAAGAAATAATATGAGAATGATTACAAGTCAGATGGAAAAAATAAAGTGCCTATTGAAAAATATCAACTCAGCACTCTAAATAAGTGAACAAAAATGAAGGAGACAGAAAATAATCCATTTTGAGCAGTTGCATTCTCATGAACTCTTCACCGTGACTAAATGCTTAACCGGAATGAAAGAAATCCATGCCAACAAAAATAGCAGCCTGGACTGACAGGCAGAGAAGAATGGATTTATCATTCATGGGGAAAGGTAATTTAAATGTAAAAAAAACTTAAACGAAAATAAACCTTAAATACAAGAGGTAGGTAGCGGCTCTACCACAAGCCTTTTCAATGAGTCTTCAACTGAATTAAATGCCAACTTTTCCACGAGCCTCGACTTTGTATACAAAAGAGACATTTGTCACTGTCAAAATCAAGATTCCATTTGTCAAAGTGAAGGAGGTTTATGATTATATGGGATTGCCCAAAACTAATAATATCTAATTTATTAATGCTATTAAGTGAGGGCTCAGCATTGAGGAAGAAGAGCAGTAGACTAATTTAAATGAGTTGTAGTTTCTTCTGCTACAGAAAATTGAGTGCCAGGGCCTGTTTTTTGCTCACTGTGGGGAGGTTGGTGGCCTTGCAGGTTTCACTGAGTGTGTATATATATATATATATATATATATATATATATATATATATATATATATATATATATATATATATATATATATATATACAGCTCTGGAAAAAAATTAAGGGACCACTGCAAAATTATCAGTTTTTCTGGTTTTACTATTTATAGGTATGTGTTTGAGTAAAATGAACATTTTTGTTTTATTCTATAAACTACTGACAACATTTCTCCCAAACTCCGAATAAAAATATTGTCATTTAGAGCATTTATTTGCCGAAAATGACAACTGGTCAAAATAACAACAAAGATTCAGTGCTTTCAGACCTCAAATAATACAAACAAAACAAGTTCATATTCATTTTTAAACAACACAACACTAATTTTTAACTTAGGAAGAGTTCAGAAATAAATATTTTGTGGAATAACCCTGATTTTCAATCACAGCTTTCATGCGTCTTGGCATGCTCTCCACCAGTCTTTCACATTGCTGTTGGGTGACTTAATGCCACTCCTGGCGCAAAAATTCAAGCAGCTCGGTTTTGTTTGATGGCTTGTGACCATCCATCTTCCTCTTGATCACATTCCAGAGGTTTTCAATGGGGTTCAGGTCTGGAGATTGGGCTGGCCATGACAAGGTCTTGATCTGATGGTCCTCCATCCACACCTTGATTGACCTGGCTGTGTGGCATGGAGCATTGTCCTGCTGGAAAAACCAATCCTCAGAGTTGGGGAACATTGTCAGAGCAGAAGGAAGCAAGTGTTCTTCCAGGACAACCTTGTACGTGGCTTGATTCATGAGTCATTTACAAAGACAAATCTGCCCGATTCCAGCCTTGCTGAAGCACCCCCAGATCATCACCGATCCTCCACCAAATTTCACAGTGGGTGTGAGAGACTGGCTTGTAGGCCTCTGCAGGCCTCCGTCTAACCATTAGACGACCAGGTGTTGGGCAAAGCTGAAAATTTGACTCATCAGAGAAGATGACCTTACTCCAGTCCTCTAAGGTCCAATCATTCCAATCCTTATGGTCTTTTGCAAACCTCAGCCTGGCTCTTCTTTGCTTCTCATTGATGAAGGGCTTTTTTCTAGCTTTGCACGACTTCAGCCCTGCCCCTCGCCGTGCACTTCACCCCATTTGCCATTCGCCATTCTTTTTGTAGGTCACTTGATGTCATCCTACAGTTGTTGAGTGACATTCGAATGAGTTGGTGGTCATCCCGGTCAGTGGAAGGTCGTTTTCGCCCTCTGCCAGTCTGTAGCTTTGTTGTCCCCAATGTCTGCTGCTTGACCTTGTTCTTATGAACCGCCATCTTTGAAATTTTAAGGATGGAAGCAACGTGATGCTTACTGTATCACTCTGCCAGTAAAGCCAGAATTGAACCCTTCTTTTCAACTCTTTTGGCATGATCAATAGTTTTTGTTTTTTTGATTCCAATTACTTTTGAGGGACTACTAGCACTGTTTTTGCCATCCAGCTGGTCCTATTGCAAGAGGATAGTGATGACCACCACAGTGGTTTTTATACTTTTCCTTGTTAAATAAGATTTGGTTCAGGTGATCACCTAATCAGTACCTCACTAAGTAGGATGAGGTGTGCCTGTGTTGGAATTCAACAGACACTGGAATGGAATGGCTGCCATACATGTGGAGATGCTGATTTAAAAAATAAATTTGGAGTGGTCTCTTATTTTTTTCCAGAGCTGTATATATCTTATGGTTTTGCTCCTTCTGCCATCTCACTTCTCCTACAGCCCCTGTCCTTCCTGGTCACACATGTTCTTACACATGTTCTTACAGAAACCCTTTCCTTATTTCGCTCCCAAAGTCCAAACTCACTGCTCACTTCCATTCTTTCGTAAAGCTCTTTCTCTCCCATGGAACTGTCTTCCTGAGTCCATTGTTACACACTCTTCCTTCCCTACAGGGTTTCAAGTCTGCTCCCCCACCACCACCTCATGGTCTCTTCCATTTTTACTGCTGACCTATACTGCTGACAGCATCGTGAAAGCAAGGAGGGCAAAACACAAACACTATTCTGGAAAATTGAGGAAGAAGTAGAGTGAGAATGCAAGCACAGATAGGGAATGAAAGAAAGAAGAAAAGACCACTCATTTTTTTCAGCTATAAATGCAACAACAAATTCGTGAAAATCAGAAATGTAAAATTAATTTCACAAGAAGATGATGAGGCAGATGTGGAAGAGGAAGATGATGATCGAAGAAGAAGTACAACGAGGAAAAAGAAGATTGAATACGAAGATCAAAGAAGAAGAAGAGATGAGGAATGTAAATGAATTCAAAATTTTCATCTTACAATTACACTCACCTGCAATTACAGTACTCCCCGTGACTAAATAATTCACTCAAATGGAATAATAAACTTAAGCAAAATTAAAAATCAATCGAAGAAGTTATCTGCATAAGACTACCAAAGGGTGTATGATGATTATTTGGATTTGCCAAAGTTCACATCAATACTTGGCTTGGGTGGCTGTTTGGAGGAGGATGACTCCATCGACAAGTCAAACCATGAACGCAATGAGCACAAGGGGTTATACAGGCAAAGAAAGAGAAAAAAAAAATGACCGTTTTTACAGCCATTTTTCCCTGCTGTGCAGGGGTTTGGCTTTTTCTTGAGGCAATGTTTTATGGCCGGATGCCCTTCCTGACGCCAACCCTGGTCGCCTCTTACGACACACAGGGATATGGTATACCTATTCTAACTGGGGCATACACCGGGACCAGTACACTGGTACTCACTTCGCCGACCTCAGATGGATGACAGGCTGAGTCAACCCCCTGGTGTTAATTCAGCAGCCAACGGGGCTTGAACTCAGGACCCTGGGATCCCAAGCCGCCACCCTAACCACTAAGCCAACACCAGGCTTAGGCAAAGAAAGAGAGAATTATGGAAATACAAATGGAGGTGGAATGAAAGAAATTGAGCAATCCCTTTTTCTAATACACATAAAACAATAATGTACCTAAAGAGCCATCTACTTATTATGTACAGAAATATGCACGATTTACAGTACACTGGAACTTTGTACACCATCTATTTGTTATGTACAGAAATATGAACGATTTACAGTATGATGGAACTTTGTATTTACGATTTGTATTCTCTGCGGTTCATAAAACTTCAGCGTACAGAAAGCCTTTGTTTTCAATATAAAAGGGCAGCTGGGGTACGAGTTCAGTGGGCCAAGTTATATTATGAAAACAACTTTTACAGAACAAAACCAGAATGGCACTCGGTGGAGCGCACACCTCTGCTATGCAAAGCCTGATCATGAGAACATATCAGGCGCAATGCATTTTTGAACTATCATGTTATATATCGTTTTTGGCCCCATCTCTCAATGGTGAAGAACCACTTTTGGAATTAAATAATTCTCGTATCCGGATCTGGATTTGGATCTTCACCAACATCAAATTAATTTGTCTTTGTTACACATACAACCTGTCCACCAAGTTTCACCCGAAACAATCTACAGCTTTTTGAGATATCATGATAGATATCAGTTTAGCCCTGTCTCTCAATGGTGAGGAATCACTTGAAAAATTATAGTAACCGGATCCAGATCCAGATCTTCACAAAAATCGAATCAGTTCATCCATGTCACACACCCAACCTGCCCACCAAATTTCATCAGAATCCGTCCAAAACTTTTTGAGCTATCCTGCACACAAACAAACAAACAAGAAAGATGTCATGCTGAGCACAACACTTGCAACCCCCCCCCCCAAAAAAAAATTGACATCAAAAATAATTGGTGGTTGAATTCAATGACCAAATATGCAACTCCTCTTCAATTTTCAAGTCAATTCGGATGAAAATTGAGGATTTCAGAAATACCGCCTGAGCTGTTTACCTTGGGCATATGTTGACCTTTTGGTCGACATTGACCTCAAAAATAATTGACTAGTTGAATTCAGTGACCTGAAATATAAATCCTCTTCAAATTTCAACTCAATGGGATGAAAATTGAGGATTTTAGAAACACCACCTGAGTTGATGACTTTGGGCCTATGTTCACCTATTGGTCTGTGTTGACCTCAAAAATAATTGGCTGGTTGAATTCAGTGACATGAGATACATGTCCTCTTCAAATTTCAAATCAATCGGATGAAAATTGAGGATTTTAGAAATCTCACCGAAGTTGTTGACCTCTGGCCTATGTTCACCTTTTGACCTCAAAAACAATAGGCTTCTTCCTTACAACAAACTCTACCATGTGGTGAAGTTTCGTGAAAATCAGTTTAAAATTGTTACCTGCAGGCAATAAACAGACAAACAGGCAGACCGAGACTGTCTGTCTGTTTGACAGACAGAATAACAAAATCGACTGACCGATATACTTGAAAAATCTTCGATTTTGCAAGTAACAAGAATAAGACTTCATGCCAAGCACCATACTTGCAAAATTGCTGAAACAAATTTGACCTCAAAAAAGAAAAAAAGGAATTGGTTGGTCAATTCAATTACCAAATATGCAATTCCTCTTCAAATTTCAAATGAATCGGATGAAAATTGACAATTAGAAATTCTGTCGCTGTTGACCTCAAAAATAATTTGGCTGCTTGAATTCAGTGATCTGAAATATAAATCCTCTTCAAATTTCAATTCATTCGGATGAAAATTAAGGATTTTAGAAATACCACCTTAGTTGTTGAACTTTGGCCAATGTTGACCTTTTGGTCAATGTTGACCGAAAAAAATAATTGGCTGGTTGAATTCAGTGACCTGAAATATAAATCCTCTTCAAATTTAAAGTCAATCGGATGAAAATTGAGGATTTTCGAAATCCCACCAAAGTTGTTCACCTTTGGCCTTTGTTGACCTTTTGACCTCAAAAACAATAGGCTTCTTTCTTATGACAAACTCTACCATGTGGTGAAGTGTTGTGAAGATCGGTTTAAAATTGGACCTGGATATGATAAACAGACAGACAGAATAACAAGAAAAAGACCGTGCAGAGCACGATACTTGCGAAATCCACCTCCCTCTTCAAAGGTTGCCATGGATTCATGAAATTGTTCGTTTCATTAAGATTAAAATTCACAATCTTAATCAAAGTTGAGGTCAATCGGATGAAAATATATTATTTTTCAGATTGAAATTGATTAATTTAGAAGTTTGACGTTTGGCCTCAAAAACCGTTGGTTTCCAAATTCAGCGATGAACTATGCAATTGCTCCTTATTTGTCAGGTTAATTAGAAGAAAATTGATGATGTTTCAGATAAAAATTGATGATTTTAGAAGTTTGACCTTGAGTTGACCTTTGACCTTTTGACCTCAAAAATAGTTGGCTTCTCAATTCAGTGATGCAATATGCAAATCTTGTTCAAATTTCAAGTCAATCAGATGAAAATTGAAGATTTTTTAAAATAAAAATTGGTGATTTTAGAAGTTTGACCTTGAGTTGACCTTTGACCTGTTAACCTAAAACAAAGTTGGTTTCCTAAATCAGTGACGCAATATGCAAGTCTTGTTCAAATTTCAAGTCAATCGGATGAAAAATGGCGATTTGAGAAATTTTACCTCAACATGACCTTTCACCTTTGACCTCTATCCCTCAATGGTGAATAATCATTTTTAAAATTCTAGCAGCCGGATCTGGATCTGGATCTGGATCGTCACCAAAATCTCATCAGTTTGTCCTTGTTACACACCAAACTTGTTCACAAAATTTCATCTAAATCCATCTACAACTTTTTGAGATATCCTGTGCACAAACAAACAAACAAACAAACAGACAAACAAGTAGTCATAGACTGGTACTTACGAAATCGTCAACCTGACCTCTGACCATGTCTAATAAAAGCTGTCTCTAGAGAAGGTAGCGACGCAAACCAGAAGTTTCTACGATGATTCTGTACCAAACCATCAAAAATCGAATGTTTGACCTCACTGTGACCTTGACCTTTGACCGATTTTGACCAAAATCTAATCAGCGCTAGCCATCACCCTCCTAAATCACTTGTTGTAATTTGACATTGGTAGCTTCTTCCGTTCGAGTTATCGTGCCTACAAACAAACAAACACGCACACAAACAAACACACAAACAGATGATGGAAGTCATCAATATACTTACGAAATCTTTAGATTTCGTAACAGACAGACAGACAGAAAAGGGGTGAAAACATAACCTCCTTCATCTTTGGTGTTGGAGGTAAATATATATATATATATATATATATATATATATATATATATATATATATATATATATATATATATATATATATATATATATATATATATATATATATATATATGAAATGCGCCAAAATTGAACACCATGAAAACATAGGTATGGTGTTAACTGAAGTTCGAGGCATGACACAAAGGCTCCTTTTTTCACTGGCATATACCACTTGCATCGAGAGGCACACAACTGCTATCAGCTTATAAGTTTGATAGGCTGAGTCAATCCACCTGATGTTATTGTGGCACAGCTCTGGTTTAAACTTAGGACTCTAAGATCCTAAACTAACCGCCTTAACCACTAGGCTACCACTGGGCATGGAAAAGAGCTAACATTACAAAATAACCTGTATTGCCAAAGATGGAAAGTAGTTAAGGTATATGTAAAAGAAGAAATAAAAAGAGGACACGAATATAATACAGTGCAATTAACCCTTGGAGCACAGTCAAGGTAATCATAAAGAAGTGGAAGGGGTATGGTACCACCAGGACCCTGCCAAGATCGAGCCATCCTTTCAAACTGGATGAACAAACAAGGAGACTGATCAGAGAGGCCACCAAGAGGCCAATGGTAACTTTGAAAGAGTTACATGCCTTTATGGCAAAGACTGGTCACTGTGTGCATGTGACAACAATATCCCAAGCACTCCACAAGTCTGGCTTATATGTTAGGGTGGCAAGAAGGAAGCCATTACTCAAAAAATCCCACCTTGAGTCAGGTTGGAGGTATGCAAAAAAAAAACACTCCGGAGATACTGAGCCATGTAGCAAAAGGTTTTGTGGTCTGATGAAACCAAGATGGAACTTTTTGGTCTAATTGCAAAACGTTACATTTGGCACAAACCCAACACAGCGCATCACCCAAAGAACACCATCCCAACTGTGAGGCATGGTGGTAGCAGCGTTTTGTTATGGGGATGTTTCTCATCAGCAGGGACTGGGGCAGTTGTCGGGATAGAAGGGAAAATGGATGGAGCAAAAATACAGAAAAGTTCTCGAGGAAAACCTGCTGCCATCTGCACGAAAGCTGATATTGGGATGGAAGTTCACCTTTCAGCATGACAATGACCCGAATCACACAGCCAAAGCTACATTGGAGTGGCTAAGTAACAAAAAGATAAAATGTCCTTGAGTGGCCCAGTCAGAGCCCCGACCTAAATGCAATCGAAAATCTGTGGCATGACTTGAAGATTGCTGTCCATCAACACTCACCACGCAACTTGACTGAGCTCAAACTGTTTTGTGCAGGAGAATGGGCAAATGCTGCTGAATAAAGATGTGTAAAGTTGGAAGAGATCTATCCCAACAAGACTCACGGCAGTAATTGCTGACAAAGGTGCTTCCACCAAGTATTAACTCAGGGGAGTGGACACTTATCCAACCAAGATATTCTAGTTTTGTATTTTTAATTAATTTTCTGAAATTTGTAGAATTTGTTTTTCAATTGGAAGTTTGAGTTATGATGTGTAAATAAAGGTGGGAAAAGTCTGATTTAATGCAATTTAATTCCAGGATATAAGGCAACAAAAGGTGAAAAAAATTTAAGGGGGTGAAGCTGTGACTGTTCCTGTGAAGTAATTTCATATAGGCACTGTACATCTTGCTCCACAACCCCCACTCATACTCCGCAAAAACTCTCCACAGAAACAAACAGAACAGCCACTCGGTGAAAATTGTGAACTGTTGGCGATTGACCGACAGACAGACAGACAGAATAACAAAATCGACGAACCAATATACTTGAAAAATCTTCGATTTTGCATGTAACAAACAAACAAGCCAGTAGGCGACGAGGGATCCGTGAGGATCGAAGCGTTGGATACGATGCTTTTCATTCTGACCGATCCACCGACGAAGATTCATTGCCAAGACGTATTGGTTCACATACAATTGTTCCTCTGCCTGGCAAGATTTTTCCTATTGCGTATTTTGCCAACTGGCACTCCTCACAGGACTACCGTTTGAAAAATAAAACCTAAATCAAAAATCGGCTCGAGTAAAATTTTCTAAATATCTCGAAGTGTTTAATTCCGAAGTCTCGTTTCTCCACATTCAAAATTGTAGGACAAGTATTGGAAATAGTGAACGTAGGTCGAGAAAAAGTATTTTTATTTCAGCCCCGACACCCTTGGTGATCGAATCTGGAAAAATGCTGCAGTTCAATATTGGAGTAGTTATTAAACTCTATCCATACACCGAATTTGAACGTTCCGCCGTCGACGGTTTCCGAGGTCAAGGTCACTTAACATATTCCCTGGTTCACCACCTTTCCGCATTCGGAGGGCTGCTATTCGGAAACTATGAGAAATAGAGGAACGTTATGCTGTCGCGATTACTCGATGGGGATGCAAGGAATAGGCAGGAGTTGGTCAGGTCGCTCTACCTATCATAGAAGCCGCGCTACGTCAGTTACCGTTTGGGTTCTTAAAACGCGGTCTTTCGGCCGCTGCATAGCAACGGGTGGTTGCTTAAGGCCCAGTCACACCTTGACGTTTGAGCCAGATTATGCCGAGTTTTGAGAAATTTGTCTAAAACGCTGGCACACGTCGAATACGTTATGGGTAAGTTTTGGAAACATTGAGAGCACGCTGAAAAACACTGCCATACGTCGTAGTACGCTGGCTTTCATCATTGTACTTTGCGGTTGTCCTCAAATTTTAGCATGCTTGAAATTTTACGACTTATGCCAGCGTATGACACAAGTTCTGCTACGCTGGCCATAAGTTGTAGGCACGTTATGAGATCGTTGACACACGTTACTTGTAAGTTAATCATAAGTCAAAACACGTCGAGGTAATGTTTAGCGTACCCGAAACTTATTTCTAACCTATGAGTAACGTGTTGTAGGCACGTTACGCGATTGTTGACACACATCCACAAACGTTACTTGTAAGTTACTCATAAGTTGAAACATGTCAAGGTAATGGTTAGCATCAGTGTTCCAGACTCCCTGGTTTTTTTTTTTTTCTTCAGTATGACGGTGATGTTGACACTTCGATTTCTAGTGCGGTTATGATTTAAATCGTTGCGCGGCAGCCTCTTAATTATATTATATTATAACCGCACTAGATATCGAAGTGTCAACATCACCGTCATACCGAAGGAAAAAAAAACCAGGGAGTCTGGAACACTGATGCTAACCATTACCTCGACGTGTTTCGACTTATGAGTAACTTACAAGTAACTTTTGTCGACGTGTGCCAACGATCGCATATCGTGCGTACAACTTATTCCCATTGCATGCGGAACGTGTGAGGCATACGGCAAGTATGTCGTAAAAATTTTAACACGTTTAAAATTTCAAGACGTACTCCACTTACTACAACGTATGATAGCATACTTTAGCGTTCTATTCACGTATACCAAACTTACCCATACCGTATTCGATGTGCGCCAGCGTTTTAGACACAATTTTCAGAGGTCGGCATACGCTGCAAGATCGCCAAGGTGTGACTGCGATGTTGACACTTCCATTTCTCCGGCGGTTATGATTTGAATCGTTGTGCAGCAGCCTTTTAATAGGCTACTTCACGTCATCGTCGGCGATACGTGCAGCGTGCTATGCATAAGTTAGACTATCGTTGGGTATAGGTTGTGAACGCCGACAACAGGCTAAGCATTCGTTGGTATAAGTTATCTATAAGACAACGAAACGTTCTCTGTCTGTTACTAATACGTTATGCATACGACCAACTCGTTATGAATACGTCCAAATCTTTAAAAAACACATCAAAAGTTCAGCATAAGCCAGCGTTTTACATACATTTTGATACGTTGCCATTGCTGGCTAAAACGTCAAGGTGTGACTGGGCCTTTAGCAACGAAACTCAAACGCACACACTCCCAGCCCATATGGCACCTGTTCGCCAAGTGTCATCGAAATCGGTTTGCTGGTTTGTGCTGTGGAGCCTCGCGGTGCAGACACACACACACACACACACACACACACACACACACACACACACACACACACACACACACACACTGAAAACCCGACAATAACGGATATCTAACGAATCCCAAAAGACAAAGGGGTGAGGACATAACCTCCTTCACCTTCGGTAGCAGAGGCACTTGGTAGAGCACATACCTCCACCAGGCTGAACAGTTTACGTTTTGTATCCCACTGATAGGCCGGATCTGAATTTGTTCCTGAACCAAAATCTAATCGGCTTGTTCTCACTTTCCCAACACATCCACCAAGTTTTGTCACAACTCGTCCACAACGTTTTGAAATATCATGCTATATATCGGTGTTGGTTCCATCTTGTAATGGTGAAGAATCCCTTGAAAAATTAAAAATTCTCGTATTCGGATCCAGATCTTCACCAAAATTTAATTACTTCGTCCTTGTCACACATTTCGGCCGAATCTGTCCATAACTTTTTGAGATATCCTGCTCACAGACAGACAGACAGACAGACAGACAGACAGACAGACGGACAAACAGAGGTGAAAACATAACCTCCATCCATCCACCTTCAGAGACCGAGATAATTTTTTCAGGTTGGATTTCAGTTTGGGAATAAGGTAGGAATATGAGGGAGTAGATCAGGTGAATAAGCTGGATGCAGACAATTTGGAAGCGATAATTCCTTCGCAGCATCTGTTGTAACTTGTGTGGAATGTGCAAACCGTGCCTTGTCCTGGAGAAGCCAGACACCTCTTGTGAACTTCATGGGGGTTACTGGCAGACTGCATGTGCCATACAAAAACCTGGATGGAGGAGGGTGGGGGGGGGGGCAGAGCAGAGAGGGGGCAAAGATGCAGAAGGTACTTTGTTCTTTTGATTTGGGATTAAAGTGGTGCACCATGTTTCATCCCGTGTAACAACCTGACCACAGAAAGCCTGTTTACAAAGACAGACATTCACCAAGAAGTTGACGGTGATTTTTCAACCTGGAACTCTTCTGCTCTGGTATTAAATCTCTGCACACCCGTTTTGCTGAGACCTTGTTCATGCAAAATCCATTCAACGGATGTTTGGCTAACACCAGTTATGTACAACAGCAAATTGCCGAATGGTGGCATTGCCATCACTAGTCATGAACATGATTCACCATCTCAGTGGACCTTCTTGACCATGAGCTCCTCCCACCATGTTTGAGTTTACCAAACCACTCCTTAGCCATGCTGTATTGGGTGTCATTTCCCTTGAGATACAAATATTTGATCAAGGCTGGGCATTCAATGCATTCCCTTCATAAAACTGGTGGGGGGGGGGGGCTTTCACTCCAAGCCAGAAACTTATGGATTCCCTCCCTCCCACAGCCCCCTCATAAAATGATGAATTATTGTTTAACAGGATGATCCAACATCACACTTACCTTTCAGCTGTCTAATCTGGGTTCAATTCCGGACTATAACCTGTCAAATTGGTGCCTCGCTGGCAGGGTGATGCATCTCAAAGTGCCTGTCCCTCAGATGGACATTAAGCTGGGTGTCCCATCTGCTAGGATTAGTTGGTGGAGATTAGAGATACCACGGTGTTTTTAGTGAAGAGTTGAGTTATCGTCGGCATCGTGAAAAAAATGATAAATTCCTTCATCTTCAGTGAAACGTCAAACCTAACGAAGTGATTTGTGAAAAAATTGCTCAAAAGCTTTCCCTGGTCGACCCCATGAGAAGGTGAGAATAATTGGGGCCGTTGTATTGTAGTAGTAGTCGTAGTAGTAGTAGTAGTAGTAGTAGTAATAGCTATTAGGATGCATTTCAACAGGAGAAAACCTTAACCAAAATGACTATTATCATTCCTGGAAGAGATCTCCACAGGGAATTGCCACGTACCACAACCCAAAGGGGTGAAATGTAGTGATATGAAGACACTGCTTCTCCCTTAAGGTTTCATCAGCAAGATGTAAAACAGTCAATACAAGAGGGTGTGCGAAAAGGTCTCAAATCCTATGGACACCATAAAGGAGAGGATCGTCCAAAGACGGTCACAGTCCTATGTGAGCATTTCAAAGCATCGGTGTTGGAGATGTGTTTCTGGCTTTAGGTTTTATCAGCAAAACAAAATCAACTTAACATGTAGGAGCAACGTGAATACTAGAGAGAGAGACACAGACGGAGACAGAGACACAGACGGAGACAGAGACAGAGACAGAGACAGAGACAGAGACAGAGACAGAGACAGAGACAGAGACAGAGACAGAGACAGAGACAGAGACAGAGACAGAGACAGAGACAGAGACAGAGAGAAACAGAAAGACAGAGAGAAACAGAAAGAGAGGGAGAGAGAGAGAGAGAGAGAGAGAGAGAGAGAGAGAGAGAGAGAGAGAGAGAGAGAGAGAGAGAGAGAGAGAGAGAGAGAGAGAGAGAGAGAGAGAGAGAGAGAGAGAGAGAGAGAGAGAGAGAGAGAGAGAGAGAGAGAGAGAGAGAGAGAGAGAGAGAGAGAGAGAGAGAGAGAGAGAGAGAGAGAGAGAGAGAGAGAGAGAGAGAGAGAGAGAGAGAGAGAGAGAGAGAGAGAGAGAGAGAGAGAGAGAGAGAGAGAGAGAGAGAGAGAGAGAGAGAGAGAGAGAGAGAGAGAGAGAGAGAGAGAGAGAGAGAGAGAGAGAGAGAGAGAGAGAGAGAGAGAGAGAGAGAGAGAGAGAGAGAGAGAGAGAGAGAGAGAGAGAGAGAGAGAGAGAGAGAGAGAGAGAGAGAGAGAGAGAGAGAGAGAGAGAGAGAGAGAGAGAGAGAGACAGAGAGAGAGACAGAGAGAGAGAGAGAGAGAGAGAGAGAGAGAGAGAGAGAGAGAGAGAGAGAGAGAGAGAGAGAGAGAGAGAGAGAGAGAGAGAGAGAGAGAGAGAGAGAGGGGGGAGACCGACCCATGAAGGTGTTGTGTAGGAGTAAACTGCAGAGTATCAAGTGCAAATTCAGTCAGAGTGTTATTAAACAGATCTCCACAGTCGTTCTCTTTGGTGATATTCACACAATAATCGGGTGGGATATCGTGCTTGACCCACACTGACAGCAATTTCAATTAGATTTAAAAAAACAGTGGCCGCTAGTTTTATACTATACCCCATTAGCTGCACCAAGCCAAACATGGCAATTGTCATTCACTGGTACACACCACACACACTATATATATATATATATATATATATATATATATGAGCCTGGTGTTGGCGCAGTGGATACGGCAGCGGCTTGGGATCCAAAAGGTCCTGAGTTCAAGCCCCGTTGGGCCACTGAATTAATACACCAGGGGGTTGACTCAGCCTGTCATCCTTCTGAGGTCGGCGAAATGAGTACCAGTGTACTGGGCCGGTGTATATCCCGGTTAAAATAGGTGTACCATATCCCTGTGTTGTAAGAGGCGACCAGGGTTGCGTCAGGAAGGGCATCCGGCGTAACGACATGTGCCAAATCACTATGCGGATCAAACGGATGATCCGCTGTGACGACCCCGACCGGGAGCAGCCGAAAGAAGAAGAAGAAGATATATATATATATATATATATATATATATATATATATATATATATATATATATATATATATATATATATATATATATATATATACACACACACACATACATGCTGTGTACATATAATTCTTTACTGCAATATATATATATATATATATATATATATATATATATATATATATACATATATACACACACATGCTGTGTACATATAGTTATTTACTGTAAAGATATATATATATATATATATATATATATATATATATATATATATATATATATATATATATATATATA